>NW_027362762.1:146307258-146397258 GCF_046119375.1 Phyllobates terribilis
AGTACAACTGCGTCACCGCGGCAGGAAGTGCGCGCACGTCCAGGAGCAGGGACGCGTCACCATGACTCCCGGACATGCGCACTCGCGGTCCTAGACGCTGTGTCTCTCAGAGGAGGGAGGGGGAATAGAGGGAGCGCAAGTGACGGCAGATCATTAGAACAGGGGTAGGTATTAACTCCTAATGGGCCAAAGTGGACATATGAGCACAGAAGGAAAATCATTAACAATGCAAAGCTATACCACATATATCAACCCAGAAAACCTTTTACAAGAATAATTAATATGTGAAAGTGCGGCCACAATTACAATTATCCTGACTGTAATAAAAGTCACACTTTTTCAGCCCATGCCAATTTCGTCCGGAGGATGGTGTCCATTCACATCAGATCGTACCGAAGACTAGAGGGGGCTACATCAAAAAAACAACAGATTTAATTCTTTAAAAAAAAAAAAATTCTAAAAAATATATATTTAAAATGTAATGTAGGTACATAACACAGAAGACACTGGGAACGATGTTCACAAAAAAGGGGCAAAACTAAGGGATTCATTCAAACCCCCAAGGGTCATCGTCCCCAGGGTTACAATCCAGCGCGTTTCACGCTGGGCAAGGACCCTTCTAATATTGCCTCCGCGGATCCCACCATGGACGACCTCAATCCCCCTAACCTTAAGGGAAGCAGGGTCGCAATCATGGTGGGTCCTAAAATGGCGGGGCAATGTTTTCAATAAAGAAGGGTCCTCCACCATCCGGGCAGCAGCAATGTCCCTCACATGCTCCCTCACACATCTGCGCAACTCTCTTGATGTCAGACCAACATATATGAGTTGGCACCCGCAGGTGGCATAATACACCACATTGCAGGTGCCACAATTCACATATTCCTTAATAATGTTTTAGTACTGTACGCCGACATGAATGAGGCAATGCGGAGGACATTGCTGCACGCCAGACAATTCCCACACTGAAAGCATTCGCTCAAAGATCGAGTAGATTCAAACAAAGATGGTGTTTAGGGAGCATAATGACTCCGAACAAGTATGTTGCGCAGATTTCTAGATCTGCGAGCTGTCATTAATGGATAATCCACCAGTGAATCCCTTAAATGAGGGTCGGTCTGGAGGACAGGCCAATGACGCTTTAAAATGGACATGATGCTCTCCCACTCATGGTTGTAGGTGGTAATAAATCTGACCTTAGACTGATTAGAGGTCATACCCCTGGTCACCTTAGTACGAAGCAATTCAGTGCGAGAAGTGTGCTTCGCTCTAAGGTACCCTGTCTTGATACTCCGGTTGCTGTAACCTCTCTCTCTGAAGCGCGATGCCAAACACAGACACACAACAGCTGATCGGAAGACAGCAGCGCTCCATCAGCACAGAGTCAGCTGTGACCGTGTTGACTCTGTACCAGTAAGAGTGCACTGCTCTCTTAGGAGCAGTGCGTGTCATAAAGATCAGTATTGAAGCCGGCAGGCCATGAGAAGGAGTTGCACTTCACATTGCTCCGATGAGCAGTGCAGCCGGGTACAGAATGAAATGTTCACCCCTCTCTAAGGAGCGTGCACGTGGACGAGATACAGGAGCAGATAGGCACAGTTAATGTGAAGGCGCTGCGCTTGACAAATGAGAAGTGCCGTAGGTGGGCGTGTCCTGGATGGGCGGGCCCACCGGAGGATTCTCCGGTTATCTGGTGGGCCAGTCCAACCCTGCCTATCAGTATGTCTTTGGAGTGTGGGAGGAAACCGGAGAACCCAGAGGAAACCCACGCAAACATGGGGAGAACATACGAACTCCTTGCAGATGTTGTCCTTGGTGCAATTTGAACCCAGGACCACGGGCAGCATTTATACTACTTAGCAACATGACCTTGTTTGCTTTGTTCGTCATGAAAGTTGTATTTAGATTTTTTTTTTCTGCCATCAGAGACCATAATTTTCTGTGATTATGGATGGACGGTCACACCAGAGGAATACTTCCTGGGTTTAATGGGTTACTAACAAAATCAAAATAAGAAGTCTGTTTTCTATACATACAGAATAAATAATAATCTGTGCCAATACAACCTAGTTCTACATCTGCACTGATTTGCAGCTATCCCCTCCCTAATGATGATCCCACATGACTCTCTTTACCCTACTTATCCATCCTCCAGTAGTTCTAATGCTGTTGGACGATTGTGCTCAGATGCACCTGACTCGCCCCCTGGGCCGTGGGGTACCCGGGACCGGGCTTCTGTACGATGCTGGGGGTAGTAGTGGCAACCCGATCCCGTGGCTCAGGGTGGTCAGACCAAATTGTGACAGTCTATTTATAGATTTATGAATGTCCGACTACGCCACCCGTGGATTGCGGTCAGAGATAACCGCCGTTGCGAGGCAGACCGCTGAGGCTGGTGTTGGTGTGCAGCACAGGGGTAGGATAACTCCCCACGGGAAGAGTGTAGCCTCAGGGCAGTGTATATGGATGCTGGGGGTGATAGTGCCGGCCACAATAGTAAAAGTTCAGAGCCTGTTTCCAACAGTTCTGGGTCTTTATTGTAGATGTTACTAATGACCCAACAGTAGTACCGGGTAGGAATGGGCCTGGGTATCGGAGAGCATTCGGGGGAGCCCCACCGGTCAGGGTGAGTGTGTAGGCCTACCGTTTTCTGGATGCTCTTGCTGACTATCCCCCTTTTCGTGGTGTAATAGCCCATGTCCCTGAGCTGGCCGTGTACTTCTCGCCTGTATGGCTTGCGACTCGGGCCTTGGGTACCTTTTGCTTTCTCCTGCTGTACTGGTCCCTCTGTGTGACGGAGCCTCCAGGCTTCTTAGGCCAAGGGACCTGAAATCCCTCGCGGGTTGGTTCTCTGCTGCTGGGCTTGCAACCCTGACAGCCTCGGACCCCAATGTCCGGTTGTGTGCTTCTCTCATCCAGGACCGGCTCTCGTCGCCTCTGTCCCTGGCTTGCAGTTTCTCCTCTGCCTCACGGACTCCTCAGCCGCTGCTGACCTGTCCCTCTTCTCTAAGAACCCTTCTGGACACTTCAGAAGTGGGTTCTGGTCTCTCTAACCCTGCCCCAGTTCTAGCTTTTATAGGGGCTGCCTGCTCCCCCTACTGGCCTGGGAGGTGCTGCATGCTAATTGTCCCTGACCAGGGAACCTCCCTCCTGCTCTCAGACACAGCCTTTAATATTTGTGGCATCCAGGCCTGGGGTGACACACATCTAATGACCCTGTCTAATTAATCATCTGACGGCTGGGTTGTAGCACAGTTCAGCTATGCTATGCTGAAGAACCCACTGATGCCATCCGAATTTGTACCTTATGATGCTGTCTAGTTTATGAAAAACAAGTGTAGATATGACCCTTTCTCATAAAGTAGCCCCCAGACCATCTGACGGCATCATCATTGCACTGAAAGCTGTTCTATGTTCAGCTCTGCTATACATGCAGGGGAGATCATGATCATAGCTCTATAGATCTGCATGACCCAATTAAATGTTTTGTAAATAGTAATGAATTGGTCAGATAGTGGTCACCTCATCCATATAAATAAAAACTTTACTGGAATCACACATGAAAAGAACAAATACAAGTTTATGGGTCCATGAAAATCACAGAACGCACATGGATGGCATCAGTGTGGAGTCCGTGTTGTGTCTGTGATTAACTTTGGCTGCAGATCCACATGGAGTTGTCCTGCGGTGCAGATTTTAAATGTGCGACATCTGAATTAAACTGCAGCGTTTCGCTGTGGATTTCACCCATTGCTTTACATAGGATGAATTCCATTGCAAAATTCTGAGCAAATGTGCATGTTAACCATGTGCTTTTTGCCACACATTTTGCCCAAGATTAGCAGCAGGGATTTTTTTTTAATGCGAAATTTAGCTTTTTTTCACTGATTTGCTACACCTGTAATTTTTCCCCGCTTTCTAGTACACCATATGATAAAATGAAAGGTGTCATTCAAAAGTGCAACTTGTACCACAAAAAAAACAAGTTGTGACACAGCTATATCGATGGAAAAATAAAGTTATGGCTCTTGGAAGCAAAGGAGGTAAAAACAAAAGGGCAAAAATGGAAAATTGCCAAGTCCGGAAGGGGTTAAACGGCACATTTTCACAGTGAATGCAAAAAAACAAAGTAATGCAGCCACATGTACAGCAGCGTGTGACGTCATCCAGTCTACGGAGCATGCAAGTCCCGGTCCTTACGCGTTTCAGAAAACTCGGTTTCCTTCATCAGAGGAAACTGTTAACAGTTAACTTTTTGCGTTCAGGCACGCCACCGGCTGGAGCTGCCTGTTCCCTACACTGCAGCTCTACGTGCATCTTTTTTTTCGCCGAGGACCTCCGTACACCCACCGAGTGGGGGTCTTCCTGCTCTTCTTTCAAGCGGATGCAACAAAGAACTTTGCTGGACTGCATAGGTAAATAGGGTAATTATCTACTCCATTAGTGTATTGTGCTTATCACTATGTTTCTTCAGTGTTTAACATGTAACTGGATACACATTGATACATATGCTATAATAGCAGGGTGGGCAAATTAGGCTGATCTCCTAACTTCAATTTTTTCCAATTTTTTCTAAATGATCTTTGCAGCCAGGTTAGTCACCTGCCCCAAAGCTTGCTATTCGGTGTACAATGCACATATACAATCTCTTTTCTTGTTTTTACTGTTTTTATTGGTGTTCATTTACATGTATACTTATTGTGCTGTTGATGTATACATGAAGTTTTTTGAAATTTAGCACACTTGTTGTGTGTCCTATGTGCTTATGGTTTCTTAAACACATCGAAAGCAGACAAAACAGGTTTTCTATAAAAACGACACAAAGCAGCCCAGTAAGTGATACTGTTCCCATGCGCTTGGTTCTGAACACTACTCTCATCATGGTTCCATGCCTGCGCTGCGTTCAGCACCAGCAGGGACTATGATGAGGGTAGTGGTAGTCTGCTCACGCAGTGTCCTCACTGTAAAAAAAAATAATAAAATAATAAAATCCATGCACTCACTTCTCCTAGGTGTCCCCCACTGTATTCCATGTGACTACTGGACTAGGTGGACCTCCACAATATTAAAGGGGGTTACCCACAAAGTTCATTTTTAATTAATGGATCTTAATTTCTGCTATCTTTTTAAGTTTCCCATGATGATGATATAAATGTTCCCCTGCTGTGACCATGCAGCAGCTGTGATCCCATGCTGTCCTGTACACTTTTTTTTTTAATACATCCAATTGTGGAACATATTGATCCAAGATCTATTAATTGAAATGAGCTTGGTTCATGGAACAATCTCAAGACTTGGGCTGCATGGTGATACTTAACTGTGATCTGGGTCTTGCTGCCAAAAATCTCTGCCAATACTAGCATATTACTACCTTTTTTTTTGTTGTGGCCAAAGTCTCCTTGTAGCCCCAGCAGCCAATTGCTGGCCCATTCACAGGATGCTGGGCCACACAACACCTTACCATATCACAACTTAGTGGCTAAAGTCTTTTAAAATAGTCGGTTATGTACTGTGCAATTAGAGCAGGTGTCTGGTAGTTACATGGATGTACAGTGGGTACGGAAAGTATTCAGACCCCTTTAAATGTTTCACACTTTATTTCATTGCAGCCATTTGGTAAATTCTAAAGAGTTCAGTTTTTTTTGCTCTCATTAATGTACACTCTGCACCCTATCTTGACTGAAAAAAAAAACAGAAATGTAGAAGTTTTTGCAAATTTATTAAAAAAGATAAACTTAAATATCACATGGTCATAAGTATTCAGACCCTTTGCTCAGACACTCATATTTTAGTCACATGCTGTCCATTTCCTTGTGATCCTCCTTGAGATGGTTCTACTCCTTCATTGGAGTCTAGCTGTGTTTAATTAAACTGATAGGACTTGATTTGGAAAGGCACACACCTGTCTATATAAGACCTCACAGCTCACAGTGCATGTCAGACCAAATGAGAATCATGAGCTCAAAAGGAACTGCCCAAGGAGCTCAGAGACAAAATTGTGGCAAGGCACAGATCTGGCCAAGGTTACAAAAGAATTTCTGCTGTACTCAAGGATCCTAAGAGCACAGTGGCCTCCATAATCCTTAAATGGAAGAAGTTTGGGACCACCAGAAGACTTCCTAGACCTGGCTGACCAGCCAAACTGAGCAATTGTGGGAGAAGAGCTTTGGTGAGAGGTAAAGAACCCCAAAATCACTGTGGCTGAGCTCCAGAGATGCAGTAGGGAGATGGGAGAAAGTTCCACAAAGTCAACTCTCGCTGCAGCCCTCCACCAGTCGGGCCTTTTTGGCAGAGTGGCTCGACGGAAGCCTCTCCTCAGTGCAAGACATATGAAAGCCGGCATAGAGTTTGCTCAAAAACACATGAAGGACTCCCAGACTATGAGAAATAAGATTCTCTGGTCTGATGAGATGAAGATAGAACTTTTTGGTGATAATTCTAAGCGGTATATGTGGAGAAAACCAGCACTGCTCATCACCTGCCAATACAATCCCAACAGTGAAACATGGTGGTGGCAGCATCATGCTATGGGGGGTGTTTTTCAGCTGCAGGGACAGGATGACTGGTTGCAATTGAAAGACACTTTTTTTTTTAATGAAGTGACAGCATTTTAACTAAAATTTTGTTTTCCCGCTGTTAAACCTGCTGATACAGATTTTAGTTTCATAAGTTTGTCCTGTTACCGATATATTTTGTTTTTATTTAAGTCACAATGTAGAGAGTGGGGTATTAAAGGCATTTCAATTTAGTTCTGTAATGTCAGGAATTTTTCAGAAAACAAATAAAGATGGACTGAAATCTGGTGTCATTTTTCTTCTATATTGAACACTTGCAATGTTTAATAAGCCCCCACAAAGCCAAGGGCGGACATACCGCCCCGACCCGAAGGTGGAGAGGGGCCCTTGCAGGCAGGAGCATGTGAGAGTGTGAAATGTGATAACAGCAGGAGAGCACTAGGACCCTGTGACTTTTGCCTGGCTGAGCTCAGAGGAGGGGCAGTGCAAGAAACTATGTGTTCTAAGAGTGTCTGAGGTGTGAGAGGCTAGACAGGAAGTCTGTGAGAACGGAGTTGCAGGAAGATGCTGTCTTTACACGTTTCCCTGTGGATTTTGTTTACCCCTTTCTCTCTTTAAGAACAAGTGCTGAGCTGGGGAAAGCTGTGTGGCTCTGTGGAGTTTTGTCGAAGTCCATGCTGAGTGAATTAGAGACTTTGTGCTGGAGGAGTCACGTGTCGAGTGATAAAGGAAGGGACTGAGGAATCCATTTCTGTGACGGAGCACATGGTTGGTGTACTGAATAAGAGTGAGAAACTTCGGGAGGAAAGAAGGTTTCTGGTGCCATTTCTACTGAGAGGATATTGACAAGCCTTTGTGAAGAGATCTTCCCAGACCTTAATCTGAGGCTACAGGACTAAAGTCCCCGGCGTGTGGGCTCGGCATCGGCCGACAAGACAAGGAATTTTTGCTGTTTTTGGTTTTTGTGAACTTTGTTTTTGTTTTGGCGCCAAAGGTTTCCGGGACTAGCTGCAGCCACCGTGATTCACAGGCCTGTGATAGACTGCATCTGAGGTTAACGGTACCATAATTTTAAGATACCTGGGTATCCTGATAATAAGGGTATAAGAGCAATTGATATAGTTTCGTGCATTATTATTGTTAATAGGGGTAGGATTGTATTCAGTGTGCCATCTCAGGGGGTCCCCATATACCGCCCTCACTAGACTGACTTTGTGTTTAGGTAAAATTGTTCCAGATCACTAGAATAATTCACATAAACTGGAAACCTTGAGATTGGCACATTGATTTCAGCTCTTGCTGATTGTGTGTATTTAGTAGAGACAGTGTCCCAGGCAGAACCTTAGACTGATTCATTCAATACTGAATTTTAGTCTAATCCCTGTTTTGATAAAGAAAGTGTTGTTTATTTCTGTCTCTGTCTCAGTTTGTGACTCACTGGATCTCTCTCAGACCCCCGGTCATTACAAGCGTACTGCCCATAAGGGCAGACAACGCAGCCATTCAGTCCATATTATGGGCAGAAGAGGGGCCCTATGTCAAGCAGCACCGGGCCCCTTTCACTCCTGCCCCTAATCATTCTGACCCCGAGCCGGGGAGAGAGCGGAGCACACAGCGCAGAGAGCAGGGCTACAAACAGGGGGCGTGTCCTGCAGGGAGAGAGACGCTGGCCAATGAACGCTTTCCTCATCAGACTGAGGAGAGCGCTCATTGGCTGCAGCCTCTGGCTCCTGCACGGCGCCCAATAGTAAGTGTTCACCTCACCTGCAGTCAGGGTCCCCGGGCTGTACAGCACACAGAGGCCATAGTGGAGGAAGAGCAGGAGTGACTGTGCTTCTGCTGCTCCCTCCGGTCCTTCCAGCAGTAGCTGCTGACAGAGAAGAGGTGGGAGATTAGGCTCACTGCACAGGACAGCACAGCAGCAGGGGCTGATGTCAGTATACTGTGTCCCCATCCCCCACAGTGGTGTCTGAAGCCCTCTCCACTTCATCTCTGAGCTATGTGGCAGAACTCATGCACAGCTCACATCTGAACACCTGGTATCATAGATTAGTGCATGTATGTATAGGTGTGTGTGTATACATGTGTGTCTATATCTGTGTCTATATAACTGTGTGTATACATGTGTGTCTATATAACTGTGTGTATACGTGTGTATATATATGTGTGTGTATGTACTGTATATGTATATATGTGTATCAATACAGTATATGTATGTACGGTGTATGGTATATGTGTATGTATGGTATATGTGTGTATAGATATATGTATGTACGGTATACGTGTGTGTGTATACATGTGTGTCTATATTACTGTGTGTATACGTGTGTGTGTGTGTGTATATATATGTGTGTGTGTATGTACTATATATGTGTACAGGGTCGGTCTGGCCTGGCGGGAAATCGGGAAATTTCCCGGTGGGCCCCGACATGAGAGTGAGAGAATTGGTGGCGGGGGCCCTTTAAAAGTGTGAGCCTTTTAAAAGCACGGCTGAATCAAATGTAGCATCGCGCGCACGGCACATTCATTGGTGACAGCGGGCCTGCGGTGACGTGCATGCAGCATACTTACTACGTGACTCTCTGACACTAAGAGGATGGATTCTGTGGCAGACTGTGGTGTCAGGTGACATTGAAGGTGCTCTCGTCTGGCCTCTGATACGCCGAGGCCGCGCTCTGCTTTCTCTCTGCTCCGGGGCCGTCCTCCTATGATACGCCGGAGCCACAGAACCCGACGTCTCGCTCTGCTCTCCCTGCTCCAGGGCTTCTCATACGGTTCCATCCCGGCTCCATATCTGCTCTGGCCTGCTCCCCTGTAGTAATACCGGCTCCCGACCAGGTGGTGGCACCGGAGCACCGCCCCCTTCACTCCTGCTCTGACTCTGGGCTTTTTAATACCGGCTCCGGGGCTGGATATGTGGAATGTGGCCTGGCCTGGAATTGGAAACAAGGCTGCAGGCCTACAGCTCTCACTGCTTCAATTTCATGTCAAGAGCACCGTGCCAAATTTTTATGGGTGGGTTATATGGCTGTGTGTGTGTGTGTGTGTGTATGTATACTTATATATATGTATGTGTGTGTGTATGTATACTTATATATGCCTGTGTGTGTGTATATGCATGTGTGTACAGTTTGTGTATATGCCTGCATGTGTGTATATGCCTGCATATATGCCTGCATGTGTGTATATGCCTGCATACATGCGTGTGTGTGTATATGCCTGCATACATGCGTGTGTGTGTATATGCCTGCATACATGCGTGTGTGTGTATATGCCTGCATACATGCGTGTGTGTGTGTGTGTATATGCCTGCATACATGCGTGTGTGTGTGTATATGCCTGCATACATGCGTGTGTGTGTGTATATGCCTGCATACATGCGTGTGTGTGTGTGTATATGCCTGCATACATGCGTGTGTGTGTGTGTGTATATGCCTGCATACATGCGTGTGTGTGTATATGCCTGCATACATGCGTGTGTGTGTGTATATGCCTGCATACATGCGTGTGTGTGTATATGCCTGCATACATGCGTGTGTGTGTATGCCTGCATACATGCGTGTGTGTGTGTATATGCCTGCATACATGCATGTGTGTATATGCCTGCATACAAGCTTGTGTGTGTGTATATATGCCTGCATACATGCATGTGTGTGTATATGCCTGCATACATGCATGTGTGTGTATATGCCTGCATACATGCATGTATGTGTATATATGCATACATGCATGCATGCGTGTGTGTGTATGCCTGCATACATGCATGTGTGTGTGTATATGTGTGTGTATGCCTGCATACATGCGTGTGTGTGTATGCCTGCATACATGCGTGTGTGTATATGCATGCATGTGTGTGTATATGCATGCATGTGTGTGTGTATATGCATGCATGTGTACAGTGTGTGTGTATATGCATGCATGCATGTGTGTGTGTATATGCATGCATGTGTGTGTACAGTGTGTGTGTATATGCATGCATGTGTGTGTACAGTGTGTGTGTATATGCATGCATGTGTGTGTACATGCATGCATGCGTGTGTGTACTGTATATGCCTGCATGTGTTTGTGTGTATGTATTTGAGTGCCTGCATGTCTACGTGTGTATATGTGTCTTCACACGTGTGTGCGTACTTCCCTGCGTGTCTGCATTTTTGTGTGTGATTGAATGTGTCTGAGCATGACTGCGTGTGCATTTCTGTGTGTGCTTGCCTGCGTGTGTACATGTCCCCATTTCTGTGAGTATGTGTATCTGTGTGGGTATATTAGGGCTCTTTCACATGTCCTGATATTTACGGGACTGGAGATATCCGTGTCCACCTGTGTGTCATCCGTGTGACACGTACCGGCGCTTGGGAATCAGTGTACAGTTAGCGCTGTTCCCAAGAGCCGGGTGCTGAGTGCTGCCCTCATCATAGATCCCTGCCGGTGCTGCGATCAGCAGCAGCAGGGTCAATGATGAGAGTAGTAGTCTACTCCCTCCGTGTCCAACTGTAAAAATAGGAATAAAATAAAATAATCCTTATACTCACCTCTCCTAAGCATCACCCGCTGTAATCCGTGTGAGCGCTCACTCCGAGGAGAATGACTCCTGCAGCGAGCGGGCCCCGGAGCTGCGCTCAGTGATTGACAGGGCACCCCTTGTTGAGCGCAGCTCCAGGGCCCACTCGCTGCAGGAGTCGTTCTCCTCGGCGTGAGCGCTTGCACGGATTACAGCGGGTGATGCTTAGGAGAGGTGAGTATAAGGATTTTTTTATTTTATTCCTATTTTTACAGTTCTACACGGCGGGAGTAGACTACTACTCTCATCATTGACTCTGCTGCTGCTGATCACAGCGCCGGCAGGGATCTATGATGAGAGCAGCGTTCAGCACCCGGTGCTTAGGAAGAGCGCTGTCATCAGTGTGCAGGACGTTTTGCGGGAGGTGCAGCAGGTAAAAACATTCATTTGAATGGGTCTACGTGTACCAATGTCTCTGGTACGTGTGGAAACTGTCACCGCATGTACTGACGTGTGAAAGAGCCCTTAGTATGTGTTGTGTGCGCTTGTTTTCGTGTGTGTAAGCGCGCTTCTGCATGTCTGTGTGGTCTTCCGAAGATTTATTATATTTGGGGAGAGAGGGGAGAGAAATTTTAGGAGACAGAATGGGGAGATGTGTGAAAAAACAGTATGGTGAACCAGAGGAGGGGTGGGAATGAGTGCAGGAGCAGAATGGGGAAGGGGGATGTGTGAGGAAACAGTACGAAGAGTGGGGGAATAGTGTGAGGAGACAGTATGGAGGGAGAAAAATGTGAGGTGACACAGCACAGAGACTAGATAGTGTGGGGGAAGGTATAGAGATGCGGCAGTATGGCGGAAACAGTGTGAGGGCACAGAATGGGGGGAACAGTTTGCTGAGGAGGGGGGAGTGTGATGAAGGGGCACAGTACAGAGACTGGGCAGTATAGGGGGGACACAGTGTGAGAGGATAATGTGAAGAGGGGGCCCAGTATGGTAAGGAGAAGACAGTGTGGAGAGCAGGTACCATAAGAGGGGTAGAGTGTATGTCATGTTTTGTGCAGGGAGCATTGTAAGAGTTAGGTTTATTCAGGGGCTCAGTGTAGATATTTTTATTCCGGAGCATTCTAATGACACTGCTATCTTTAAGGGCATCGTGTCGGGATGTGCTGCAGAAGCCCGGAGAAGATGGAAGTCTGCAGAGACGAGCTGTGGATGAGAAAAGTCATCATGGAGTCTGGACAAGAGGAAGAAAAGAAAGAGAACAACTCTAATCAGAGAAGACGTCTCAGGTAAGATACCTGGATGTAAATGTTCATCTGTGATCCTCCCTGTGTCTCATCAGTACTGTGGTTCCTGTATGGTCCGCAGTCTGATGATGACTGATAACAACTCCCAGTATCTCTATTGTTAATTACATACTGGGAGTTGTAGGTTTATGTGATAGAAAGATATATGGGGCTGACCTGACATTACAGTTGATGGTGGTTCAGATGATGTATTCATGTACTGATGTGTTTGTGCGCGTCTGCGTATCTGTAATAATATGTATTTTTGTAAGATGCGTGTATGTAACTGTGCATTGTGGTGTGTATAACATTCATATGCTTGAGGCACCTTTACTAAATCTATTAGGTATCTTTCACATGTGTTAGGGAATTCCATTTGTCTTTCCACATTTAGGAACAGACAAGTGAAATTTGCTAACCTTGTCATAACTGTCACCATTGGGATGTGCTTGTATGGAGCGGGTTCAGGAGCTGAGCCTGCTCCATACCGGGCAGATGTCGGCTGTGTTACATAGCCGGCGTCTGCCTGTAACAGCAGTGATCAGAGCTCGCCTTGATTGCTGCTGTTTTGAGTATTTAAGTGCCCTTGTCAATCACTGACAGCGGCATTTAGATAGCACAATGGCCGGTGCATGCAGTCACCTGTTCCCTTCAGCCCCCTGTGACGCAGTTGCAGGTTGCTGATGGGTTGCCAGTAGTGCTGAGTGAGCGTGGTCGGATAAGAGACATTACAGTCACCGCGAACTACAAAGTGAGCGTGCTGCAATAACTTCCGGCACCTTGATTGTGACACTTCCATGGAGCCCAACCTCAGGCTGAGCTTCATTGAATGACTAACATGGCAGCCGTACCTGGCAACTAGTGCTGAGTGAGTGTGGTCGGATAAGATGTGACCCCAGCATGCTCGGGTGTTATGTGAGTATCTTGTAGTGCTCTGCTAATATGCTCGAGTCCCTGCGGTAACATGTTTTGCGGCGGTAGACAGAAGCAACACATGCAGGGATTACCTAACAAACCGGCAATTCCTGCATGTGTTGCGTCTGTCTACCGCCGCAAAACATGCTACCCTGGGGATTCAAGCATAGTAGCACTACAAGATACTGGGATAACACCCGAGCATGCTGGGATCACACCTTATCCGACCACACTCGCTCAGCACTAGTTGCCAGGTGCTGCTGCCATGTTAGTCATGCAATGAAGCTCAGCCTGAGGTTGGGCTCCATGGAAGTGTCACAATCAAGGTGCCGGACGTTATTGCAGCACGCTCACTTTGTAGTTTGCGGTGACTGTAATGTCTCCCTCCTTGCACCGATCCTATGACAGGAAGCGAGTGGCAGTAGGGAGAATAAAATGTAATTTTCTCCGTGTAGCCAATGCTTTTCCAATAAGCCGTCTAACCAGGCTTTAAACCCTATTTACCTGCAGATTACCCCTATATCTGCAGATAAATAGCGTTTTTCAAGGTGACAAGTTACCATTAAAGGGACTCTGGCAGTACGGAATGACTGTCCAAAGAAAGTCCTGCTGCTCAGTGCTTCACAGTGCAGCCAATCATGTAACTATAGTGCATTATAGAAATGCATAACAAGTAATAAAACCGTTTATGGTGGGCTGTAGTGTGGGCCCCTAGAGTCAGTTCTCCTGGTGGGCCCTAGGCACCCCAGTCCGACCCTGTATGTGTATCAATACAGTATATGTATGTACGGTGTATGGTATATGTGTATGTATGGTATATGTGTGTATAGATATATGTATGTACGGTATACGTGTGTGTGTATGTACAGTGTGTGTGTATGTACAGTATATGTGACGCGCCCCTTTGCCTGTGTCGCGCTGCGTTGCGCACGCGGGAGCTTACCCGGAGCCGGATCTGTTGAGGGTTGTAGTCTCGTGGCGGTGACCCGGTCCGTGCCCAGGGAGTCAAACTGAGCGGCGATGTATCAGCGGTAGATGTTGGACGACTACGCCACCCGTTGAGTACAGCTAAGGAGCTGCTGCTGCAGGGCAGACCGCTGAGGCCGGTGGTAGGATTGTGCAGCGTGATAGTATAACCCCCAACGGGAGGGGTATGGCCTCAGGGCAGCCGACGTGGATGATGGGGGTAGCAGGAACCACTCGGAGACGGTACGGTGTAGTTCAGGGTCTTTACTGGTGACAAAGATAGACCCTCCCGGAGTACTGGCTAGCGATTGGGGCCTGGTCAGTCCTTGAGCAGATGGGATCTCCCCTGGCCAGGCGGAGTTGTAGGCCTCCCAAACTAACTGTACTCTTCTGGCTACCTTGCTAGAGGCGGGTATAAGTAGCCCACGTCCCTCAGTGTACCGTGTGGTGCTCACCCGTATGGCCGGTGACTCGGGGCCTTCGGGTTTCTTGGCCAGAGGACCTGGAATCCCCTGCCTGACGGATTCTGCTGCTGGGTAGGAGTTAGTCCCCACAGCCTCGGACTCCGGGTCCGGTAAGAAATCTTCTCAGTCAGGGCGAGCTCTGCAGCTGCCAGCCCCTGACTCCTTGTAACACTGCTCCCACAGAGCTCCTGATGTTCTGTTCCTATATTTGCTTCTTTTCTCTGTCTCTACTTCTTCTCTACTCACTCACCCTGCCTCAGCCCTAGGTTTATATAGGGGAAGTTCTTCCCCTCCCAGGACTGGGCAGGAGGTGTGGCATGCATAGGATCCCTGACCAAGAGACCTCCCACCTGCTCTCAGACGTAATATCTCTATCACTGTGGCAACCAGACCCCTGGGGTGTCACATATGTATGTGTGTGTTTATGTATATGTTTGTGTGTGTGAACATATTTGTTTTCAGTTCATGTATTATACTGTGATTGTAAAGAATAGAAGAATAAACCTGGCTCTTTAAAGGGTTATTCACCAAATAATCAAGGTATCCTCAATCCATCGCATCGGGAATAACTTGCTGGTCACTGGGGATTGGATCACTGGGCCCCCCAGAGATTCTGGGAACAGAGCTCTGCAGTGTCGTCCTGAATGGAGCAGAGTTGTGCCTGTTTGGCCTCTGCTCTATTCATTATCTATGAGCTGCTGAGCGCTGCGCTCGGTTATTTCCATCAGCTCCATAGACAATGAATAAAGTAGATACCAGATGATACAGATACCAGACATATAATATATACATGGTTGGAATTTGCCGGTTCCAGCCATTATCACGTAACCATGAGGATGCGCTTTTCACACTTGCTGTCATGTGTCAACTAGAGAGTCTCAGCCATATCTTGCAATGTTCTATTCACCAACATAGCTGACACTCTAGTTGTCACCTGACTGCAAGTCTGACTGTGCTGGAACCAGCAGAACCGAATCTTTATCTTTACTGATATATATATATATATATATATATATATATATAATTTGTCTCCATGTCAGTGAAAATATATATTTTTAGAGGTGTGGAGGGGCCCATTTACTATGGAGCCCTGTGATTTCTATGCACACCCCTGCTTACAGGGCGGCAATAATGACGGTATCCTGGCTTGTTGCTCGGAGCCCCAGACTTCGGGGGTCTCACGGCCAGATTTCCCTGATCATAAGCGGCATGCTAGGCAGCGAGGGGGACCCAGGCACATTTCTTGCACAGGGGCCCCAAGCTGCCAATGTCCACCAGGGTCGGACTCAGACTTTAGTGGGCCCCTGTGCAAGAAATTTTTGCCCCCACCTGCCCTTCATAGGGCAACAAAGTTATGTAAACATGACACCCACATGTGCATCTCTCATCCCCCCATGTGCATCTCTCATCCCCCCATGTGCATCTCATCCCCCCATGCATCTTTCACTCATCTTTCATCCCCCCCATGTGCAGCTCTCATCCCCCCCATGTGCAGCTCTCATCCCCCCCATGTGCAGCTCTCATCCCCCCCATGTGCAGCTCTCATCCCCCCCATGTGCAGCTCTCATCCCGCCCCGTGCATCTCATCCCGCCCCATGCATCTCATCCCGCCCCGTGCATCTCATCCCGCCCCGTGCATCTCATCCCGCCCCGTGCATCTCATCCCGCCCCGTGCATCTCATCCCGCCCCGTGCATCTTATCCCGCCCCGTGCATCTCGCATCCCCCATGTGCATCTTATCCCCCCCGTGCATCTCTCATTCCCCCATGCATCTCTGATTCCCCCCCACTCCTAGTTAATTAAATTAATTGTATTTAAAAAAAATAAATAAAACTTGTTATACTTACCCCCATGGATCCCTGCAGAATCCTGGCGCTCATCCACGTCGCTGCCACCAGGTTCACCTGACTTCCAGCGCCGTCACATGACCGGAAGTCAGGGGAATCATGAAGGCGCTGACGCAGCAGCGCTGCACTGCTACACAGAGGAAAGCAGCGCTGAGATGTCCCGGCGCTTAACGCTCAGCATGGGGCCGGGGGCCCAGGGCCGGCTCCAGGTTTTTGTGGGCCCCGGGTTAAAGAGTCTCAGTGGGCCCCTTTAACACATACCACGATTCATGATGCACAGATACCGCAGAGAAATATATGTATAGTACAATGCAAAGATTTCACTTCTTACATAGTGATATCTATTGTAAATTCCACAATAGCTCAGAAACCAGCGAATCGCTCCACACAGTATACTGGCCCCCATAAAATGCTCCATACAGGAGACTGGCCCCCATAAAATGCTCCATACAGAATACTGGCCCCCATAAAATGCTCCATACAGGATACTGGTCCCCCTATAATACCTTATACGGAATACTGGCCCCCATATAACGCTCCATACAGAATACTGGCCCCCATATAACGCTCCATACAGAATACTGGCCCCCATATAACGCTCCATACAGAATACTGGCCCCCATATAATGCTCCATACAGAATACTGGCCCCCATAAAATGCTCCATACAGAATACTGGCCCCCACAAAATGCTCCATACAGAATACTGGCCCCCATATAACGCTCCATAAGGAATACTGGCCCCCATATAACACTCCATACAGGATTTTGGCCCCCGTATAGCGCTCCATACGGAATACTGGCCCCCATATAACGCTCCATACGGGATACTGGCCCCCATATAACGCTCCATACAGGATACTGGCCCCCATATAACGCTCCATACAGAATACTGGCTCCCATATAACGCTCCATACAGGATAATCGCCCCCATATAATACCCTATACAGAATATTGGCCCCCATATAACGCTCCATACGGAATACTGGCCCCCATATAACGCTCCATACGGAATACTGGCCCCCATATAACGCTCCATACGGAATACTGGCCCCCATATAACGCTCCATACAGAATACTGGCCCCCATATAACGCTCCATGCAGGATACTGGCCCCCATATAACGCTCCATGCAGGATACTGACCCCCATATAACGCTCCATACAGAATACTGGCCCCCATATAACGCTCCATGCAGGCTGTTCCCCCCACATAATGCCCCACGCAGGCTGTTCCCCCCACATAATGCCCCACACAGGCTGATCCCCCCACATAATGCCCCATGCAGGCTGTTCCCCCCCCCCCATATAGGATGTCACCCCCCCTTATAATGCCCCATGCAGGATGACACCCCCCCTTCCTTATAATGCCACATTCAGGATGTCACACACACCCCCTCCCTTATAATGCCCCATGCAGGATGTCACACACACCCCCCTCCGTTATAATGCCCCATGCAGGATGTCACACCCCCCTTATAATGCCCCATGCAGGATGTCACACTCCCCCTCCCTTATAATGCTCCATGCAGGATGTCACTCCCCCCCCCCCCGTTATTATGCCCCATGCAGGATGTCACCCCCCCTTATAATGCCCCATGCAGGACTTCACCCCCCCCCCTTATAATGCCTCATGCAGGATTTCACACACCCCCACCTCACCCCCCCTCCCTTATACTGCCACAGGCCTCCATACAATAAAAAAAGAAATCCAATACTCACCTCACGTCTCACCTGCTGCCGCTGCTCCGGACTCATTAGCGTCGCCGGCCTCATCCCGCTCTGCTCTGTGACTGCTCAGGAGAGAGTGCGGTGTAAAGACGTCACCGCGCCCTCTGACCTGAGACGTCACAGTGCAGCAGCCGCGGCGGATGCAGGAGCTGCTGCGGAGGCACGGGGAAGGGTAAGTATTGTGCCGGGTGCCAGGGCCCTGAGCAAGCTGGGGGGGGGAGCGGGCGCTGACACCGCTCTCCTCCGCTCACGGGTCCCATAGCACGCGGGGTGCCCGATGGTGAGGGCCCCCGCCTGCTCAGGGCCCCGGCATTTGCGCGGGTGCTGACGCCGGCCTTACGGGGGCCCCATGAGGAGACGCACAAGAGGGGGGCCCCAACGGGGCTCCGAGGGGGCCCCGACCGGCCAGGCCCCATACTGGAGTCAGGACAGTCATGCCCTGATGGAGGCTGGAGGGGCCCCCTCTCCCTCGGGGCCCCCATTCAATGAACAGGCTGCACGGGCGGTAGGTCCGCCCCTGATGTCCACCCCTGCACAAAGCAGTGTGACTAATGTAAAAGACTGGAACGATACTAATAAAGGGTAAATGATAACAGAACTGTTAGGTTGTGGATACTAGTCACACCGACCTCCAGAATAAAAATCCTAATGTTGTCCAGCTGCTTTTTAGAGGGTACTTCAATGGATCACTTTCTGATTTGAGAATTGTAATTGCTATTAAGAATTTGTTTAGCCGGATTTCATCCCCAAGCTATGCATGCGCATCATTCACAGAAAACTCCAGCAATACTTTGCATTTCTCAGGAACAGACTGACTATGTAGTGTTTGAATATATATGCAAAGTGCTTTAGTCGGGGGCAATCTCTCCTCAAGCCTCTTGTCACTTAGTTGCAAACAAGTAGAACATGATGAGTTTACCACTTTGTTGTAAAATCAAATCCTGGAACCACATCAGTGGGTGCTGAATCCTGCTGGTAATCAGCAAACTATGAAATATATATATTTTTTAAGCAAAACTATTAGTAATATCATTAAAAATGTATTAGTAATTCATTAAACAGCATTCTACTTGAATAGAGAACTGAGATCACCTTGAGCTCTATTACCTGTCCGGTGATGCTTTCTCCTGCCTGACAGCTTATGTGCCGTGGTGTTGGGGCGAGGCTCTAGCTGCGTTTTAAGATCGTTCTTTAAGCATGCCTAAATAATAAGGTGCTAGTTGCACCCTTGGTATGGCTGGGTAGTTCGGTGCACTTTTCCCACCTACTTGTTTTTCATTTACTCTCCTCTGGCTCCTGTAAAACCAGTAATGTCAATCAAGGGAGAGGAGATTGTAAACAGCCCACATAAAGCATGTTTGTTTTTTGTTTTTTTTACACAAGCTTTTAGTTCAAAGTAGCCTAACAAAGGCATATTGTTGGTTTTTGGCAAAGTAGTAATTTGGTAAAGTAGCTGACGGTGCCCTTTTAAAGGGAATGTGTCCACCCCCCTGGGCGATATCAGACCTCTCCTATGGACATACAGGTGATAGAAAAGTAAATCTATACTTACCTGTATGGCCATAATAGGGGTCTGATTGCAGAGAAATCTGGTTTTATAAAGTCTGCTTTCCAGAGGCTTGGCGTCCGTGCGACGCCAAGCAAACCCCTCCAATCTGCTTACTATTCCCCTAAATCGCCGCCTCTGTGCTAAATTACCATATCCCCCCCCCTCCCCTGCACGGCACAGGGTCCTGTGACTGCCCTGTGACAGGCCCTGCTCTGCCTACCCTGTATGGCCATAGTAGAGGTCTGATATAGAGATTCCCTTCAACCTCCACCCACAGCGGGCCAATGGTTGAACAGCTCTGTAACAAAGTCATGGGTTTTTAGCCCAAAAGGGAAGACTTTCAGATTGTTGTAACTTATTCTTAGCATAGTGCCCAAAGGCCTGATCATAATGGTTTGCTTAATGAAGTGACTGATTTGGAATCAGAGTAACTATCCAAGATGCTTCATTAAGAGAGTACACTGAAGGAAATGTGCACATGATGTCTTAAAATCGTGATCTTCTAGAAGGACAGGTAAGGGTCTCACTAAATGCTGATATGGCGGCCTGCTGTGCACTGGTGCCACAGAACCCAGAAGGGTGCATGGATGTAGTTCTCCACAAGAGGCCCTCACACATTCACACACCTCCACCCTACCACCTCAGACCAGCAGAGGGAGCCCGTTAGGGATATATAAAGGGAGGGTGGAGCCAGGCAGCTCAGTCAGAAATTAGTTAGTCTCTCAGACACAGAGAGGGACAGAGCTCAGAGTTGAGCAGAGATTGTGCTGACGCTCAGAGAGCAGCAAGCTGGCTGCTGTGCTTAGGCGAGCCAAGGCCTACAGCACGTGTGAAGGCCTAGTGAGGGCCCTGAGTGTGGCCGAAGGCGAGAGGAGAAGGAAGAAGTAGCGAGGGGGTAGAGGAGCATACCAGACTCACCCTGATATATATACCGGACACCGGGTCCGCACCTACGGGGACCCTTTATACCAGTAGGGACCACCGGAACCCCTGGAGGACTACAGGTCCCAGGTTCACCAAATGCTGATTGCAGTACTAGGGCTAGGAGTCACGGAGGCCCCAGCGACCAGGGAGAGTGATCTCCAAGAAAAGTCCCTACCACCAAGTCAGCAGGTGCAAAGAGAGACAGTAACCAAGCTAGGCCTAGCTCCAGGCAGGTCAGAAGCTTAGCGAGTAAAGCCACGGATCAGGAGGCCCTATACCCGCTCACTGGGGAGAGTCCAAAAGTGCGCCCTTCGTCCGGAGTACCCTGAACCGTACCTGCACCATCACCAATAAAGGTACTGAAGCTTAGCCCCGTGTGAGTGTGCGTCTTTCCTCCGGGACCATCCTGCCGTCTCTCCCCCGCATCCACCATCTATCCCTAGACTGCCCTGGGGCTAGCTCTACCTGTGGAGAGCCATACTATACCTGCTGCCGTAACACCAGCTCCAGAGGACTGCTCCGCAGCGGCGGCACCCTTTTGCCACATTCCACAGGTGGCGTCACGAATAGTGTTGAGCGATACTTTCCGATATCAGGAAATATCGTATCGGATTGGATCGGACCGATACCCAAAAAGTATCGGATATCGCCGATTCCGATACCGGAAACCAATGCAAGTCAATGGGACACAAATATCGGAACGAAAATAAACCCTTTCTTTCCTTGTAGGTTAATTCTACATGAAGGAAAACAACTAACAATAATGTAGAATGTATTACGCGAAAAGCCGGCAATTCAGCAGCGGCATACACCGGTACCCGACAATTTACAACAGAAAGAATAGAGCTTCACACATAGATTAGATAGATAGAAACATGTCAGTCACATATATATGAAGTACAGTGACAGTGTTGCTTACTGTACTTGTCATTTAGTGTAAAGGATTTATTTAAAAAAATAATAGTGTTTTCATGCACTGTCTCTTTAAAAAAGCCGGCCGGCAATTCAGCAGCGGTACCCGACAATTTACAACAGAAAGAATAGAGTATCACACATAGATTAGATAGATAGAAACATGTCAGTCACATATATATGAAGTACAGTGACAGTGTTGGTTACTGTACTTGTCATTTAGTGTTAAAATAAAGGATTTATTTAAAAAAAAAATTTACGTGGGGTTCCCCTTAATTTTAGGCTCTAGCGGAGGTTAAGCAGACGGCTGGGGCAGATGTTTGAAGCCTGGGAAGGGGGTAATATCCACGGAGCTCCCCAGGCTACTAATATCAGCCCCCAGCTGAATACCTAGCCTTTACTAGCTATTAAAATGGGGGACCCCCCCAAAAAATGACGTGGGGTCACCCCTAATTTAATAGCTAGCAAAGGCTAGGCAGACAGCTGGGGGCTGATATTAATAGCCCAGGAAGGGAGCCATGAATATTGGCCCCCTCCCAGGCTAGAAACACCAGCCGTCAGCCGCCCCAGAAATGGCGCATCCATAGGATGCGCCAATTCTGGCACTTAGCCTCGCTCTTCCCACTGCCCTGTAGCGGTGGCAGTGAGGTAATAGGGTTGGGGTTGATGTCAGCTTATAATGCCAGCTGATATCAAGCCCAGGTTAGTAATGGAGAGGCGTCTATAAGACACCCCCATTACTAACCCCATAGTCAAAGTTAAAAAAAAAACACAAACACCCAGAATAAAGTCCTTTAATTGAAATAAACACACAATTCTTTATTGTTCTAAATTAAACCATACTTACCGTCACGCCCATTCCAGCTGAAGCCAACGATCTCCTGCAATAAAAGTAAAATAATAAAGCAACATCATCCTTACCTTTCCATGGTTCCCAGGACAGCTTCATCTCTGCTATATCGAGATGACAGGCTGGACCGCAGCAGAACGCTGCCATCTAGCCTGTCATCCCGCGGACACTGAGAAGCGCAGGCATGCTTGCGCTCCTCAGTGTCTCTCTGTGACGGCATCCAGATGAGCCGAGGTCATGTCCAATGAACTCGGCTCACCTCATGCACGTCACTGACAGCGTGGGAGAATTCTCCTGCACTCAGCGCTTCAGCGTGAGAATTTTCCCACGCTGTCAGTGACGTGCATGAGGTGAGCTGAGATCATTGGACATGACCTCACCTCATTCACGTCACTGACAGCGTGGGAAAATTCTCACGCTGAAGCGCTGAGTGCAGGAGAATTCTCCCACGCTGTCAGTGACGTGCATGAGGTGAGCCGAGTTCATTGGACATGACCTCGGCTCATCTTTATGCCGTCACAGAGAGACACTGAGGAGCGCAAGCATGCCTGCGCTTCTCAGTGTCTGCGGGATGACAGGCTAGATGGCAGCGTTCTGCTGCGGTCCAGCCTGTCATCTCGATATAGCAGAGCTGAAGCTGTCCTGGGAACCATGGAAAGGTGAGGATGATGTTGCTTTATTATTTTTCTTTTATTACAGGAGATCGTTGGCTTCAGCTGGAATGGGCGTGACGGTAAGTATGGTTTAATTTAGAACAATAAAGAATTGTGTGTTTATTTCAATCAAAGGACTTTATTCTGGGTGTTGTGTTTTTTTTAAATACTTTACTAGAAATTCATGGTGGTCATGTCTAATATTGGCGTGACCCCATGAATTTCGGGCTTAGGGCCAGCTGATAATGCCAAGCTGGCCCTAACCCCTTTATTACCCAGTGAGCCACCGCACCAGGGACCTGGATGAGTTGGGTACAGCGCCAGAAGATGGCGCTTCTATGAACGCGCCATTTTCCGGGGTGGCTGCGGACTGCAATTTGCAGCGGGGGGGGGGGCCCAGAAAGCTTGGGCCTCCCTGCGCTGCAGATTCCAGCCCCCAGCTGCCTAGTTGTACCTGGCTGGACACAAAAATAGGGCGAAGCCCCACGTATTTTTTTTTTTAATTATTTCATGAAATTCATGAAATAATTAAGAAAAAAAGGGCTTCCCTATATTGTTGTGTCCAACCAGGTACAAATAGGCAGCTGGTGGTTGGGGGCAGCCTGTTCCTGCCTGCTGTACCTGGCTGGACACAAATATAGTGCGAAGCCCCACATCAATTTTTTTTTAATTATTTCATGAATTTCCTGAAATAATTAAAAAAAAAATTGACGTGGGGCTTCGCACTATATTTGTGTCCAGCCAGGTACAGCAGGCAGGAACAGGCTGCCTCCAACCACCAGCTGCCTATTTGTACCTGGTTGGACACAACAATATAGGGAAGCCCTTTTTTTCTTTATTATTTCATGAATTTCATGAAATAATTTAAAAAAAAAATACGTGGAGCTTCTCCCTATTTGTGTGTCCAGCCAGGTACAACTAGGCAGATGGGGGATGGAATCTGCAGCGCAGGGAGGCCAAAGCTTTCTGCCCCCCCCCCCCTTCCGGTGCAAATTGCAGTCCGCAGCCACCCCGGAAAATGGCGCGTTCATAGAAGCTGGATGCTGTACCTGGCTGGCATACAAAAATATGGCAAAGCCCACGTCAACATTTTTGGGAAAAATTAATTAAAAAATAAATAATAATTTAGGGACTGCATCTTTATTAACTCCTCAAATGTCATTTAGTGTTAAAATAAAGGATTTATTTAAAAAAAAATTGGCGTGGGATCCCCCATAATTTTAGACTCTAGCGGAGGTTAAGCAGACGGCTGGGGCAGATGTTTGAAGCCTGGGAAGTGGGTAATACCCACGGAGCTTCCCAGACTACTAATATCAGCCCCCAGCTGAATACCTAGCCTTTACTAGCTATTAAAATGGGGGACCCCCCCAAAAATATGACGTGGGGTCCCCCCTATTTTAATAGCTAGCAAAGGCTAGGCAGACAGCTGGGGGCTGATATTAATAGCCCAGGAAGGGTAACATGAATATTGGCCCCCTCCCAGGCTAGAAACACCAGCCGTCAGCCGCCCCAGAAATGGCGCATCCATAAGATGCGCCAATTCTGGCACTTAGCCTCGCTCTTCCACGCTGCCCTGGTGCGGTGGCAGGGGGTAATAGGGTTGGGGTTCATGTCAGCGCCTGCTGCCATGAAGCCCAGGTTAGTAATGATGGGCGTCTATAAGACACCCCCATTACTAATCTACAAAGTGTTAAAAAGAAAAAACACACTACACCAAGAAAAAAATAATTTATTTGAAATAAAACACACCATTTTATTTAATTCTTAGTTTACTAAAAAAAAATAGTTACCTGTCCACGTTCCTGCGCTGATCTCCCATGCACAGCTGTCACATCTGGAGATGGTGACAGCTGTGCATGGCTGCTGTAAGCTCACGCTGCCGGGAACACGTCCGCTCCCGGCAGCGGGATCCACTGACTGAGGTCACCCGAGTGCATTCAGGCAGCGCAGCTCCGGAGACCTCCTTTACGGCACTGCTGTACCGTGGGAATTTCTCACGATACAGCAGGGCCGTAAAGCAGCTAACCGGAGCAGCGCTGCCTGAACTCCGGCGAACCCGCTTATGCAATGACGGGGCTGCTTTACGGCCCCATCATTCTAGCGGCGGCAGCGGTTCAGAGCGGTCACATTCTATGTGGCTGCTCTAAACTGGAGATCATCGTGGGACACTCGTGGACTACTACGGAGGGGTAAGGATAAGGTTGTGGTTTATTATTTTATATTTTATTACAGGAGATCGATGGCTTCGGGGAATTAGGTGTCTAGGTGAGTATAGGTGTAGTTTTTTATATTTTACTTTATTTTAGGTGGCGATCGGCGGGGACAGGTAATGTATGAACTAATTTATTGTAGGCAACCACTGGCCACCAATGACATGTATATAAAATTTATTGGGGACACAGTAGGGCAATTTATATAGCAGGATCAGGCTGATGGGAACTACTGCTCCCATCGAGCTGATCCTGCTGGCATGAGTGGACGGGGGACAGACATAGGCCGATGGGAGTAGTAGTGTCACATCGGCCTATGTCTGCCTGCACGCACACACCCGCAGACATCGCACAGACACCGCGCACACCCGCAGACATTGCACAGACACCGCACACATCGCACAGACACCGCACACACCCGCACACATCGCACAGACACCGCACACACCCGCAGACATCGCACACATCGCACAGACACCCGCACACACCAATCATGATGGGTCTGATGGTCTGGGAGGTGAGGCTGACCTGTGCGGCCGTGGGAAAGTTCATGTGAGTTCATGCAATGTAGTGAAGCATGAACTCACATGAACCCTCTGAGGGCACCGCGGCTACTTCAAATGAACAGCTGATCAGCATCAGCTGATACCTCAGCTGTTCATTTGAAATAACCGGCGGGAAAGCGCAGCACAGAACGGGAAAGCCGGCGGTGAAGTCTTTTCACTGCCGGCTTCCCCGCCCGGGTCCTTCGCTCCCCGCTCCTTGGTGCTGCGCTCCCCGCCCGGTCCTAACTTACGATCGGGATGGGAGGTGGCGAGGGGAGCGGAGGATCGGGGTGGGAGGCTGCCGGGAAGCAGTATGGGGCTGTGTGATTGTTTAAAAGCCGGCGGCTTTTTACCGCCCGCCGGCTTTTAAACGATCAGGAGAATTCTCCCACGCTGGGATGGCATTCTGATGACAGACTGGATCACAGCTGAGCGCTGCCATCCAGCTTGTCATCCTTCAGAGACACTGCAGAGCGCAGGCATTATGGGAACTTCCGATTCCGGTATTCGATATTGTAAAAGTATCGGAATTAAGTATCGGAATTCCGATACCGCGAATATCGGCCGATACCCGATATTTCAGTATCGGAATGCTCAACACTAGTCACGAACTTTCCAAATCCCCTATATATAATTTCCCCTTTATACTGACCGCCCTGGGTCACGGACCGGGCCAGCCACCGTGATATCCCCCACCGGCATACGCAGAGGCCCGGCTGCCGAGTACCCCACGGCCCAGGGGGCGCGTTAGCCTTGGCGTCACGAACAGAATTCTGTGCCCGTTGCCACCGGGTACTGTGCACCTTAAAAGACTGTAATACTCACTGTGGTGAAGGTTTCCCGCCATTCCCGAGATTTCTCGCCATTGTCCGCCATCTTCCTGTCGCCGTGCGGGAAGAAGAGGGGCGTAACCGCAGGAATCTGAGAAGCGTAAACGCTGGAAGCGGGCAAAGCCCAGGACACGCCCCGCCCCTGACGTCGAATCAGAAAGTGTCAGGTCCTGGAAGGAGCCCAGAGGACGCTCTGACGTCAGACGCGAGCGACGCAAGGTCCTGGAAGAAGACCGTCGCCCGCGGAGCTGCGGCCTACCTGATAAGCAGTGAAGAAGGTAGGCTCCAGTTCACTAGGGGGGCGCAACCATGGCCGACGACCAGCGAGCCACCGGAGCACCGGTTAACGCTCCTGATGCCCAACCCGCGCCCGGCGCTGCACAGGCCGGAGCAGTCGCTCCACCTGCAGGGGTCGTGACCCCATTGATACCCATGGCCCTGCCGTATATCCCTGGAGCGAAGTGGCTTCCCCAGTATAATGGCAAACCAGACACCCTGTCTGGATTCAAGAGAAAAATATGTGGTGTGCTAGACATGTATTCTATGACCGGTAAACAGAGAGCTGCTGTTGTGCTGGGACAATTGACTGGTGCTGCAGAGTGGGAAGTTGAAACCTGGCCAGCCGCAGACCAGGAATCAGTATCCATCATCTTTAAGAGACTGCAAACTGTGTTTGAAAACTGCACTGAGACGGATCTCCGGATGAGGTTCTACCACTGTGTCCAGAAACCTGAGGACAGTATCCGGGACTACGCCTGGCGCGTACAGGAAGCCCTGCGGGCCCTGAAACAGGTTAGTCCAGCCAGCATGCAAAATGAAAATAAAATGCTGACGGATCAAGGCCCTGCCTTTGAAACCGAGCTGTTCAAAGAGTTTTGCCATTTGTACGGGTGTAAGAAGATCCGGACTACACCGTACCACCCCCAAACCAATGGGTTATGTGAAAAGATGAATAACATAGTCATCGACCTGTTGAAGACCTTACCTCTCGAAGAAAGAAACCAATGGCCGGACAAACTACCTGACCTGGTAGATCTGTACAATCACATACCTGTGAGTTCCACCAATTGTACTCCAGCGTACCTCATGAGAGCAAGAACTGGAAAGTTGCCCATGGACCTGGAGCTTGGAGTGGTCGAGCCAGAAGCAGATATGTCCACTGAAGACTGGGATGCGACTTGACAGGAACAGTACAAGAGAGTACAAGCCTGTGTCGAAGACAGTCTAAGTAGGGTGAGAGATAAGCAGGAAGCACAGAACAACAAGAGTGCACCAGCTGAACCCTTGACACCTGGAGAAGTTGTGCTGAAACGAAAGAGAAGAAGCCACAAGCTTGACGACCAGTGGGAAAGGGAACCTTACACTGTGTTGAATTCCAGATTCGACGATAGGAAAATCTGCCTAATTAGCAAAGACGGAGGAAGAACAACTGCAACAGTATCAAGAGACCATCTGAAGTTGTGCCCAAGTCCGCTAAAGCCCCAGGAGGAAGTGCCTCTCACCGTACCGGAGGAGCCTAGAGAAGAAGTACTCCATACTGACTTAGGAGATTTCCTGGCAGATTGGCCTCAACTGGATGGAGCGGTAATGATACCTGTGCTACACTTCTACCAACAGCCAGAAGACTATCCACTGCAAGTAAGACCTGTAAGTGCCCCGGAAGAGCCTGCTCAGGAAGAATCCCCGGAAGAAGGATCACCGGTAGAAGCAGAGCCAGTAGGCCCAGTAACCAGTGTACTTGCCTGTCCCGTAGAGAGGTTAAGGCAGTCTTGCAGTCCATCAACACATAGAGCGGAAAATAGCGCAAGCATCCACACTACATGCATTCCAGTACTACGTAGGTCATCGCGTAGCACAAAAGGCCAGACCCCTGTCAGGTATAAGGAGTAAGTTAAAAATACCTGCAGTATAAATAGTTACCCAGTAGGGTATTGCATAATGTTTATTGTATAAACTGAAATATATGTGTTTATTTAGTTACCCGTAAGGAATGGCCATCCCAGTCCCCAGACCTGAATATCATTGAACATCTGTGGGATCATTTGAAGAGGGCTGTCCATGCTCGGCGACCATCAAACTTAACTGAACTGGAATTGTTTTTTAAAGAGGAATGGTCAAAAATACCTTCATCCAGGATCCAGGAACTCATTAAAAGCTACAGGAAGCGACTAGAGGCTGTTATTTTTGCAAAAGGAGGATCTACTAAATATTAATGTCACTTTTCTGGTGAGGTGCCCACCTGTCAAATTTTGTTTGAATGCAGATTGCACATTTTCTGTTAGTACAATAAACCTCATTTCAAGGCAGAAACATTACTGTGTCCAACAGTTATTACATATATCAAACTGAAATAGCTGTTGCAAAAACACCAATTTTAAGAAAACATTAAGCTTAAGATTAATAGGGGTGCCCAAACTTTTTCATATAACTGTATAAAGGACTCGTAGGCTGAGGACTGTGAGCAGCCCAAGAACTGTTCATGTACATAGTTGCACTCCCTGGAGTGCTCCTTAAGTGACCACTGAACAAAAACCCGTTTGGCGTGGCCGAAGACGTGGTCCAGCACCTAGATCACCTATGCCCTGCAGCCACACCCAGGGCCTACGTTGAAGGTTTTCGGACGGGTCCCTCATGCTGCTCATCTTCAGTGAGATGGACACCAGTTAATGGATCTCACTGAGACTTTAAGAGGAGTGTTTTATATAAGAAAATGTATTAATGTTATTATTGTATTATAATGTTACCTGTAACGTTCAAGAAAAGTGCCTCCCATAAAGGGAAGAAATGTTACTGTTTAACCTGTTTTGAGAAAAATGCTTCAGTCCAGGAGTACCGAGTTTTACTAGGGGGGGATGTGGCGCCCTGCTGTGCACTGGTGCCACAGAACCCAGAAGGGTGCATGGATGGACTTCTCCACAAGAGACCCTCTTGTGCCGGGTGCCAGAGCCCTGAGCAAGCGGGGGGGAAGCGGGCGCTGACACCGCTCTCCTCCGCCCACGGGTCCCATAGCACGCGGGGTGCCCGATGGTGAGGGCCCCCGCCTGCTCAGGGCCCCGGCATTTGCCCGGGTGCTGACGCCGGCCCTACGGGGGCCCCAAGAGGAGACGCACAAGAGGAGGGCCCCAACGGGGCTCCGAGGGGGCCCCCACCGGCCGGGCCCCATACTGGAGTCAGGACAGTCATGCCCTGATGGCGGCCCTGCTGGAGGCTGGAGGGGCCCCCTCTCCCTCGGGGCCCCCATTCAATGAACAGGCTGCACGGGCGGTAGGTCCGCCCCTGATGTCCACCCCTGCACAAAGCAGTGTGACTAATGTAAAAGACTGGAACGATACTAATAAAGGGTAAATGATAACATAACTGTTAGTTTGTGGATACTAGTCACACCGACCTCCAGAATAAAAATCCTAATGTTGTCCAGCTGCTTTTTAGAGGGTACTTCAATGGATCACTTTCTGATTTGAGAATTGTAATTGCTATTAAGAATTTGTTTAGCCGGATTTCATCCCCCAGCTATGCATGTGCATCATTCACAGAAAAGTCCAGCAATACTTTGCATTTCTCAGGAACAGACTGACTATGTAGTGTTTGAATATATATGCAAAGTGCTTTAGTCGGGGGCAATCTCTCCTCAAGCCTCTTGTCACTTAGTTGCAAACAAGTAGAAGATGATGAGTTTACCACTTTGTTGTAAAATCAAATCCTGGAACCACATCAGTGGGTGCTAAATCCTGCTGGTGATCAGCAAACTATGAAATATATTTTTTTTTTAAGCAAAACTATGTTATAGCAGAAGATGGAGTCCCTCAAGTTTAAAGGCCCCATCTATGCAATATAAGTCTGACAGTTATTTTAGGTGAAAACAACAGCTATGAATGTTCCTTCTTGTATCAATAGCGTGTCCTTGGGAGAAGATAAAGTGTACTCCCTGGCCAGATGTTTCTTCTTGTAGCAATAATGTGTTCTTGCAGAAAGATGAAATGACCTTGCTAACTAGATAAGTCTAATTAAATATTTTAAAGCATACAGAAACTAGCTTTTTTCGCTTGTTCAGCTAAACTGTATAATCGAACCATATATGGCAAATCCGTTTCCTGCCTTTAGGGTGTATATTAGCCCTGTGTTTTGTAATAAAGTTTTTAGAGTATGTTTAGACACAAACATCCTGTCCTGTGTCTTCATTCTCTCCGAGCTCGTAATCCAAAGGATAGAAGACCCAAAATTCAGTGACGTCAGCTGGCACCTCGAACAGGGACCTTGAGTTAATCTACCCAAGGGTGCTCGACCGGTCCGAGGCGTGGGACGAGTGAAGCTCTCTGTTGGTGATATATACAGCGCTGAGGTAAGAATAACTGTTATATTCTACCTAATTATATCACTGCATAGAAGAGACTACCTCACCCCCGAGCGGTCGGCTCCCCAGGTAATTCAACAGATTGTTGTCTGGCTCAGGTCCCTTTGAACCAGTAGAATCCCTCAGATAAATTGACAGTCCTGCCTTCTATCCTTTGGAGAATTTAAGAATGAAAGTATGGATCCGATGATTGTGTTGTGGATGTGTCCCGGGATTGATGTTTTTGGTCTGTTTTTCTGGTTGGCGTATAAGTCCTAGAGAGGCTAGTAGTGGAATGGTTCAGAAACCTTTGTGGCCCATTGTCTAATTGACCGAGGAGTCTCTTCTAGGTGAGGAGAACCGAAAAAAATGGGGAACCAAAATGCCAAGGAAGGGATTATAGCCAAAGAATTAGTGGTACGCAGAGAAGGGAAACAGGCACTGATTGGAATTGACAAAATATTGTGTATAGCGGGAATGAATGAGAACGGAGAGATGAATGGAGAGAAATGGAAATCCTTCTTTAACTCTATCATGGATGGTTGAAAGATAAGGGTCTGTTGAAGACAGTGGATGTATGGATGAATGCATGCGCTTATTTTGAAAGAAAGATTGAAGAATTAGGAGACGGACGTTACAGACTGACAAAAACTGGAATGACAGATTTTCCTCCCTGTCCGCTCCCGACGTCACCCCCACCCCAGTACCAGAATTCCCAGGAACCTAATTGTTGGGTTTGCCCCAGATGTGGACAACAGAACCCCTTGACAGTAGACATCTGTGTGGCATGTGGAGGACCGAGACCCCACCCAGCTAGACAATTCCCAATGAGGACGGTAGTTATGCCAGGAGCACCGGGTGCAGCAGCAGCAGCAGGGGGGGATGCAGTGGTTCCAGGTCAGGAAGCTCGTACAATGTTAATGTATAGACCATGGAGTCCTTCAGAGCAGTTGGCACTGATCTCCCAGCTGCCAGACCCATCCCAGTCCCCTATGGGTTTCGCTAGAATGATCACCACCATACAGGATACGTACCATGCCACTAGAATAGATCTGCAGGGGGTAATTAAGGGAAAATTGGCAGATGAAGCCCGCTATGATAGGTTGATAGATGAGACAAAAAAACAGTATGCCAATAGGAACGGACCTGTAGATGCAGAATCTAATGATGCAGCAGCTGGAGTCCTATTCGCAGCAGCGTTGGTAAAAGCATGTCAAGACAGGCAAGCAGAAAAGCAAGTTACACTAGAAGATAGAGTGCAGGGAAAGGAGGAAGATCCTAAGGATTATTTCTATGCACTAAAGAAAACCTGGTCAGAAATTGGGTTCAACCCCGGGAATAAGACTAGTGAGAGGGTATTAGCAAGTGCTTTCATGAATGGACTAAAGAAAGAGATTGCAGAGAAGGTAAAAGCAAGTAGACCGGACTGGAGATCAGTGAAGGCAGAAGATTTAGCTAGAATAGCTCAGGGGGCACAGCATGACATAGCGCAGGCAAAAAGAGCTGCCAGAATACATATAGTAGAGACGACCCCCAGAAACAACAGAGGCAGAGGACGGACTGAAGGAGGAGGACAGAAACTGTGTTACGGATGTAAAAAGCCAGGACATTTTAGAAAGAACTGTAGGACCAACACGTATCCAAATGCTCAGAGTACGGGTCCTCCAGCTGACCAAACAACGCCCCCATAGGATGATGGTAGCTTGCACATGAACCCCCTCATCTCCTTACCCCCAACTCCCAGTTGTATAGTGCAGGTGAACCTACCAGGGGGACATGAAATCGATTTCCAAGTAGATACGGGGGCCGACAATTCAGTAATTACTCAAGGTGATTGGCCATATACTGACACTGATTTTTCACATCATGTCATTGCCACCCCCTTCAATTCCCCGTCTGTCCTACTTCCTGTCACTAAAAGAATTCCCCTGCAAATTCAAGGAGCTACTGTACATAGCTAGCTCATGGTATCGCCCCAAGGCCAATGTAACCTTTTGGGAAATGTGTTGTCCCAATTACAAGCACATATTGAGTATCATCCCGATGGCACTGTCACCATGACCCCAGGTTTAAAACCAAGTACCCTTTGCAAAATTATGTCACTAGATATTGCCAGCATAGAAGAGACAAATGAGTTTCCCCCGATATTGGAGCAGGCTGTACCACATGATTTTTGGGCCTCAGACAAAACAGATGTTGGTAGGTTAAGAGTTCAACCAGTAATGGTGAAATTAAAACCAGGAGCCATCTTGCCTCAACAGAGGCAGTATCCCCTTAGCTCGGCTCAGGAGAATGCCATAGCCCAGCAGGTCCAAAAATTACTACAGAGAGGAGTCCTAGTCAAAACCCAGTCCCCTTGCAACACTCCCCTGTTCCCAGTAAAGATAAAGAGCGTGCCAGGACAACCAGCCGCATATAGAATGGTCCATGACCTCCGGTTGGTTAACAAAGCCACAGAACTTCTAACACCAGTTGTGCCCAACCCGCATACTCTTCTGTCACAGATACCTTCTAACTCTCTTTGCTTTTCAGTGGTTGATTTGGCAAATGCATTTTTCAGTGTACCATTACATCCTGACTGCCAGTACCTGTTTGCTTTCACATTCCAGGGTAGTCAGTATACATGGACAGTGTTGCCACAGGGTGCCCAGAATTCACCCACAATGTACACTGCAAGTCTGCAGGAAATACTGGAGGGATGGTCTGAACCACATATCGTTGTTCTGCAATATGTCGATGACCTGCTCATTTGTGCCCCCTCCAGGAAACAATGTAATAGTGCAACTATATCGCTTATGTTGTTTCTCTATCACGCTGGCTGCAAGGCATCGAAAGATAAGCTTCAGTTTTGTAAATCTTCAGTCACCTTTTTGGGACATTGCATTAAACCAGGAGCTCGTCATTTAACAAATGCACGTAAACAAGCAGTACAGGCATTCACCGTCCCCATTAATGTTGCAGCCCTCAGAACTTTTCTTGGACTTGTTTCCTATTGCAGACAGTGGATTCATGCCGTCTCTATTTTGATGCAGCCCCTCTATGACTGTCTTACTCCAACACCTTTTGTACTAACACCAGAGGCAATAGACTGTTTTTATTCTCTCAAGAACCGTATTTTGGCCGCTCCAGCTTTGGGTACCCCTAATTATGAGCTCCCATTTACTCTGTACCTTCATGAACAAGCTGGACATGCAGCAGGAGTTTTAACTCAAACACACGGTGATAATCAGAGACCTGTTGCCTACTTTAGTGGCAGATTGGATGCGGTAGCCAGAGGTGCACCATCCTGCGTACGTGCTCTGCATGCTGCTGGACTATTACTCCATAAATCCGCAGACCTTCTTCTTGACCACCCGCTCACCATTCTAACACCTCATGATGTCTACACTATATTGAATCAAGTGCAACCCGCTCACCTCTCAGCAGCACGTCATCTTAGGTTACAATGTGCACTGTTAATGCCTCCCAATGTTTCTTTACAGAGGTGTACTACCCTGAATCCAGCAACTTTGTTACCTCTCTCGGATCTAAAGGAGGAGTCAGGTACTGTGCTTTTTAAGGAAGATCCAAGAGAGGAAGTTCCTCATGACTGTGTACAAATGATGGCACAAGAAACGGCAGGTTTACCTACTGTATTTGAACATGAATTACAAATGCAGATTTTGATTTTTTTGTAGATGGATCCCGTCATCAGGACGATTCAGGTACCTTCCATACTGGATATGCAGTTGTCTCCCTCAATGCAGTAATCAAGGCAGAACCAATGCTCCCACACCAGTCGGCTCAAGAAGCTGAATTTAGGGCCCTAACCGAGGCCTGTAAACTAGCGGAAGGTAGTATTGTTAACATTTACACAGATTCTAGGTACGCATTCGGTATATCGCATGATTTTGGTCCAATATGGAAGTCAAGAGGTTTCCTGACGGCAGCAGGACACCCCATTAAGAATGCTGATGCGGTCCAGCAGTTAATTGATGCGCTACAACTACCTAAACAAATAGCTGTCATAAAGGTAAGAGCACATACCAGACTCACCGACCAGGTAAGCAGAGGAAACGCGATGGCAGATGCAGCCTTCCAAGGGCACTGTACCCAGCAGCTGCCCAGATACTACATGGGCCGACACACCAATCTAAAACGGGTGTGATGAGTGTGACGCAGAAACATTGGGTGACACCAGGATTCTCCACCTGTATTGAAAACCTGGTACAAGGGTGCATGATATGTGCTACACATAATCAGGGTAGAGTAGATAAACCACCACCCAAACACACACCCCGGCCCCTCTATCCATTCCAGAGACTGCAAATTGATTATATTCAGCTGCCAAAGTCAGGATCATGGGAATATGTGTTGGTCTGTATTGATTTGTTCTCAGGATGGCCAGAGGCTTTCCCGATTGCCAAAGCCACGGCTGCGGCAACCGCAAAGAAACTGCTTGCGGAGGTGGTCTGCAGGTATGGGGTACCAGAGGTAATTGAGAGTGACAGAGGTACACACTTCACAGGTGAAATAATGAATGAAGTCATGTCAGCTCTAGGAATTCAACAAGCATTCCATACCCCATATCACCCACAAAGTAGTGGTAAAGTGGAAAGACTGAATGGGACATTGAAATTAAAAATTCAGAAAGCCATGGCTGAGACAGGAAAACCATGGCCGGACTGTTTACCACTTGCTCTGTTTTCAGTAAGATACACGCCCAATAAAAAGACTGGACTCTCTCCATATGAGATATTGTTTGGCAACGTACCCAGCCTAGGGTGTTTCTATCCGCAAGCATTAGAAATGAACAACCATGTGCTAAGTTCCTATGTGAGGGCTTTACACAAAAAGATTAAGCAAGTACATGATAATGTTTTCAGTTCTCTTCCAGATCCAGATCAAGACTCTAGCAGCCATACGCTGCAACCTCGAGACTGGGTGGTTATAAAAAGACACGTGAGGAAAAGCCTAGATCCACGGTTTGACGGACCCTTTCAACTTCTGCTGACCACAAGTACAGCCGTTAAGCTAGAGGGAAAAGAGACCTGGATCCACGCGTCCCATTGCAAAAAGATACTAGGAGAACCAGCGGACAAAGAATGATGACATTGTTTATACTTACCTGCATACTTGCGACCACAAGTGCATGGACTAGGTTAGGCACCATGGATGGAGACGACAATAGATTCATTAGACACCATCTTGCTCTAATCGATGGACTAAAGGAGCGAAACCAGACCATTGCTAACTGTTGGATATGTACACATGCCCCTGTGACGTCCACTAGCATACCCTTTCTCGCTGTCCCAGTCTCATGGGAAGAGATAAACTTTTGAGTGAACTGTTCAGATACTTTGGCCAATAATTCCACACAGAGATTTTCCTTTCTAAATCCCGCAAATTGGTTTAAAGATATTGGTGGGTGGTTGGCTGGTATAGTACAAGCTATTTTACAGGTTTTGCTAATGTGTCTTGCGGTTTATTTGGTTTTTAAGATTTTTCTAATGTGTATTCAGCGTTGTACTAAAAGAAAACATAGAAATTCGTATTGATAAATGAAGGAACAAAAGGATGGAATGTTATAGCAGAAGATGGAGTCCCTCAAGTTTAAAGGCCCCATCTATGCTATATAAGTCTGACAGTTATTTTAGGTGAAAACAACAGCTATGAATGTTCCTTCTTGTATCAATAGCGTGTCCTTGGGAGAAGATAAAGTGTATTCCCTGGCCAGATGTTTCTTCTTGTAGCAATAATGTGTTCTTGCAGAAAGATGAAATGACCTTGCTAACTAGATAAGTCTAATTAAATATTTTAAAGCATACAGAAACTAGCTTTTTTCGCTTGTTCAGCTAAACTGTATAATCAAACCATATATGGCAAATCCGTTTCCTGCCTTTAGGGTGTATATTAGTCCTGTGTTTAGTAATAAAGTTTTTAGAGTATGTTTAGACACAAACATCCTGTCCTGTGTCTTCATTCTCTCCGAGCTCGTAATCCAAAGGATAGAAGACCCAAAATTCAGTGACGACAACTATTAGTAATATCATTAAAAATGTATTAGTAATTCATTAAACAGCATTCTACATGAATAGAGAACTGAGATCACCTTGAGCTCTATTACCTGTCCGGTGATGCTTTCTCCTGCCTGACAGCTTATGTGCCGTGGTGTTGAGGCGAGGCTCTAGCTGCGTTTTAAGATCGTTCTTTAAGCATGCCTAAATAATAAGGTGCTAGTTGCACCCTTGGTATGGCTGGGTAGTTCGGTGCACTTTTCCCACCTACTTGTTTTTCATTTACTCTCCTCTGGCTCCTGTAAAACCAGTAATGTCAATCAAGGAAGAGGAGATTGTAAACAGCCCACATAAAGCATGTTTGTTTTTCGTTTTTTTACACAAGCTTTTAGTTCAAAGTAGCCTAACAAAGGCATATTGTTGGTTTTTGGCAAAGTAGTAATTTGGTAAAGTAGCTGACGGTGCCCTTTTAAAGGGAATGTGTCCACCCCCCTGGGCGATATCAGACCTCTCCTATGGACATACAGGTGATAGAAAAGTAAATCTATACTTACCTGTATGGCCATAGTAGGGGTCTGATTGCAGAGAAATCTGGTTTTATAAAGTCTGCTTTCCAGAGGCTTGGCGTCCGTGCGACGCCAAGCAAACCCCTCCAATCTGCTTACTATTCCCCTAAATCGCCGCCTCTGTGCTAAATTACCATATCTCCTCCCCTGCATGGCACAGGGTCCTGTGACTGCCCTGTGACAGGCCCTGCTCTGCCTACCCTGTATGGCCATAGTAGAGGTCTGATATAGAGATTCCCTTCAACCTCCACCCACAGCGGGCCAATGGTTGAACAGCTGTGTAACAAAGTCATGGGTTTTTAGCCCAAAAGGGAAGACTTTCAGATTGTTGTAACTTATTCTTAGCATAGTGCCCAAAGGCCTGATCATAATGGTTTGCTTAATGAAGTGACTGATTTGGAATCAGAGTAACTATCCAAGATGCTTCATTAAGAGAGTACACTGAAGGAAATGTGCACATGATGTCTTAAAATCGTGATCTTCTAGAAGGACAGGTAAGGATCTCACTAAATGCTGATATGGCGGCCTGCTGTGTACTGGTGCCACAGAACCCAGAAGGGTGCATGAATGTACTTCTCCACAAGAGGCCCTCACACATTCACACACCTCCACCCTACCACCTCAGACCAGCAGAGGGAGCCCGTTAGGGATATATAAAGGGAGGGTGGAGCCAGGCAGCTCAGTCAGAAGTTAGTTAGTCTCTCAGACACAGAGAGGGACAGAGCTCAGAGTTGAGCAGAGAGCGTGCTGACGCTCAGAGAGCAGCAAGCTGGCTGCTGTGCTTAGGCGAGCCAAGGCCTACAGCAAGTGTGAAGGCCTAGTGAGGGCCCTGAGTGTGGCCGAAGGCGAGAGGAGACGGAAGAAGTAGCGAGGGGGTAGAGCAGCATACCAGGCTCACCCTGATATATATACCGGACACCGGGTCCGCGCCTACGGGGACCCTTTATAACAGTAGGGACCACCGGAACCCCTGGAGGACTACAGGTCCCAGGTTCACCAAATGCTGATTGCAGTACTAGGGCTAGGAGTCACGGAGGCCCCAGCGACCAGGGAGAGTGATCTCCAAGAAAAGTCCCTACCACCAAGTCAGCAGGTGCAAAGAGAGACAGTAACCAAGCTAGGCCTAGCTCCAGGCAGGTCAGAAGCTTAGCGAGTAAAGCCACGGATCAGGAGGCCCTATACTCGCTCACTGGGGAGAGTCCAAAAGTGCGCCCTTCGTCCGGAGTACCCTGAACCGTGCCTGCACCATCACCAATAAAGGTACTGAAGCTTAGCCCCGTGAGAGTGTGCGTCTTTCCTCCGGGACCGTCCTGCCGTCTCTCCCCCGCATCCACCATCTATCCCTACACTGCCCTGGGGCTAGCTCTACCTGTGGAGAGCCATACTATCCCTGCTGCCGTAACACCAGCTCCAGAGGACTGCTCCGCAGCGGCGGCACCCTTTTGCCGCATTCCACAGGTGGCGTCACGAACTTTCCAAATCCCCAATATATAATTTCCCCTTTATACTGACCGCCCTGGGTCACGGACCGGGCCAGCCACCGTGATATCCCCCACCGGCATACGCAGAGGCCCGGCTGCCGAGTACCCCACGGCCCAGGGGGCGCGTTAGCCTTGGCGTCACAAACAGAATTCTGTGCCCGTTGCCACCGGGTACTGTGCGCCTTAAAAGACTGTAATACTCACTGTGGTGAAGGTTTCCCGCCATTCCCGAGATTTCTCGCCATTGTCCGCCATCTTCCTGTCGCCGTGCGGGAAGAAGAGGGGCGTAACTGCAGGAATCGGAGAGGCGTAAACGCTGGAAGCGCGCAAAGCCCAGGACACGCCCCGCCCCTGACGTCGAATTAGAAAGTGTCAGGTCCTGGAAGGAGCCCAGAGGATGCTCTGACGTCAGACGCGAGCGACGCAAGGTCCTGGAAGAAGACCGTCGCCCGCGGAGCTGCGGCCTACCTGATAAGCAGTGAAGAAGGAAGGCTCCAGTTCACTAGGGGGGCGCAACCATGGCCGGCGACCAGCGAGCCACCGGAGCACTGGCTAACGCTCCTGATGCCCAACCCGCGCCTGGCGCTGCACAGGCCTTAACGGTCGTTCCACCAGCAGGGGTCGTGACCCCATTGATACCCATGGCCCTGCCGTATATCCCTGGAGCGAAGTGGTTTCCCCAGTATAATGGCAAACCAGACACCCTGTCTGGATTCAAGAGAAAAATATGTGGTGTGCTAGACATGTATTCTATGACCGGTAAACAGAGAGCTGCTGTTGTGCTGGGACAATTGACTGGTGCTGCAGAGTGGGAAGTTGAAACCTGGCCAGCCGCAGACCAGGAATCAGTATCCATCATCTTTAAGAGACTGCAAACTGTGTTTGAAAACTGCACTGAGACGGATCTCCAGATGAGGTTCTACCACTGTGTCCAGAAACCTGAGGACAGTATCCGGGACTACGCCTGGCGCGTACAGGAAGCCCTGCGGGCCCTGAAACAGGTTAGTCCAGCCAGCATGCAAAATGAAAATAAAATGCTGACGGATCAAGGCCCTGCCTTTGAAACCGAGCTGTTCAAAGAATTTTGCCATTTGTACGGGTGTAAGAAGATCCGGACTACACCGTACCACCCCCAAACCAATGGGTTATGTGAAAAGATGAATAACATAGTCATCGACCTGTTGAAGACCTTACCTCTCGAAGAAAGAAACCAATGGCCGGACAAACTACCTGACCTGGTAGATCTGTACAATCACATACCTGTGAGTTCCACCAATTGTACTCCAGCGTACCTCATGAGAGCAAGACCTGGAAAGTTGCCCATGGACCTGGAGCTTGGAGTGGTCGAGCCAGAAGCAGATATGTCCACTGAAGACTGGGATGCGACTTGACAGGAACAGTACAAGAGAGTACAAGCCTGTGTCGAAGACAGTCTAAGTAGGGCGAGAGATAAGCAGGAAGCACAGAACAACAAGAGTGCACCAGCTGAACCCTTGACACCTGGAGAAGTTGTGCTGAAACGAAAGAGAAGAAGCCACAAGCTTGACGACCAGTGGGAAAGGGAACCTTACACTGTGTTGAATTCCAGATTCGACGATAGGAAAATCTGCCTAATTAGCAAAGACGGAGGAAGAACAACTGCAACAGTATCAAGAGACCATCTGAAGTTGTGCCCAAGTCCGCTAAAGCCCCAGGAGGAAGTGCCTCTCACCGTACCGGAGGAGCCTAAAGAAGAAGTACTCCATACTGACTTAGGAGATTTCCCGGCAGATTGGCCTCAACTGGATGGAGCGGTAATAATACCTGTGCTACACTTCTACCAACAGCCAGAAGACTCTCCACTGCAAGTAAGACCTGTAAGTGCCCCGGAAGAGCCTGCTCAGGAAGAATCCCCGGAAGAAGGATCACCGGTAGAAGCAGAGCCAGTAGGCCCAGTAACCAGTGTACTTGCCTGTCCCGTAGAGAGGTTAAGGCAGTCTTGCAGTCCATCAACACATAGAGCGGAAAATAGCGCAAGCATCCACACTACATGCATTCCAGTACTACGTAGGTCATCGCGTAGCACAAAAGGCCAGACCCCTGTCAGGTATAAGGAGTAAGTTAAAAATACCTGCAGTATAAATAGTTACCCAGTGGGGTATTGCATAATGTTTATTGTATAAACTGAAATATATGTGTTTATTTAGTTACCCGTAAGGGTATATACAGTAATATGAAAAAGTTTGGGCACCCCTATTAATCTTAAGCTTAATGTTTTATAAAAATTGGTGTTTTTGCAACAGCTATTTCAGTTTGATATATGTAATAACTGTTGGACACAGTAATGTTTCTGCCTTGAAATGATGTTTATTGTACTAACAGACAATGTGCAATCTGCATACAAACAAAATTTGACAGGTGGGCACCTCACCAGAAAAGTGACATTAATATTTAGTAGATCCTCCTTTTGCAAAAATAACAGCCTCTAGTCGCTTCCTGTAGCTTTTAATGAGTTCCTGGATCCTGGATGAAGGTATTTTTTTTTTTCAAATTCAAGTTTTTTTATTTTTTGTGTTGAAAAAGTACAAGATAATACAATATACATAGTAAAAGGGGTAGCGTAACTATAAATCTATGCATAACTACAGTACATTGGGGGGATACAGGGAGGGTTTTCCATCAATATCCAGATCAAGCATGTATTTTTCCATATGAAAGATACAGAGAGAGGGAGCAGACCACGGCAGACCACCAATCAATAGAGTGTGATTATGATCATTGTTGTGACGACATCCCGGATAACTTTAGTTGGGGGCTAGATGGTAGGCGTCAGAGTTTTGGAAATCCATCCAATCCCTCCAAATCACACAGTATCTATCAACATCAGCCGGTGAGATGGCAATCAGATGCTCCATTCTATTAAGGAGAGAAATCTCCGCAAACCATTCCTCCACAGTGGGTGGGTCTCTGCTTTTCCAGTGTCGTGGAATGACATTCTTAGCCGCCTGTATTAGGTAGCCTATTGATGACCTTTTATAACTACATTTACTTATTGGTAACATTGATAAAAGGAGGGCTTCTGGCGTATTAGGGATAGTCAAACCAGTTATTTTCTCAATCATGGGAACCACCTTTGCCCAAAATGCATTTATTATAGGGCACCCCCACCATATGTGTGACATTGTCCCTTCCCCCTCCCCACATCTCCAACATCTGTCTGAGACCACTGGGTACCATCTATGAAGGACTGCTGGTACCCGGTACCATCTAGAGATAATTTTGAAGGAGGTTTCCTGAGCTTTGGACCCTATTGAGGTTTTATGTGTTAGGAAGAAGGATGAAGGTATTTTTGACCATTCCTCTTTAAAAAACAATTCCAGTTCAGTTAAGTTTGATGGTCGCCGAGCATGGACAGCCCTCTTCAAATGATCCCACAGATGTTCAATGATATTCAGGTCTGGGGACTGGGATGGCCATTCCAGAACATTGTAATTGTTCCTCTGCATGAATGCCTGAGTAGATTTAGAGCGGTGTTTTGGATCATTGTCTTGCTGAAAGATCCATCCCCTGCGTAACTTCAACTTTATCACTGATTTTTGAACATTATTGTCACGAATCTGCTGATACTGAGTGGAATCCATGAGTCCCTCAACTTTAACAAGATTCCCGATGCTGGCATTGGCCACACAGCCCCAAAGCATGATGGAACCTCCACCAAATTTTACTGTGGGTAGCAAGTGTTTTTCTTGGAATGCTGTGGTTTTTTTGCCGCTATGCATAACGCCTTTTTGTATGACCAAACAACTCAATCTTGGTTTCATCAGTCCACAGGACCTTCTTCGAAAAAGAAATTGGCTTCTCCAAATGTGCTTTTGCATACCTCAGCCGACTCTGTTTGTGGCGTGCTTGCAGAAACGGCTTCTTTCGCATCACTCTCCCATACAGCTTCTCCTTGTGCAAAGTGCATTGTATAGTTGACCGATGCACAGTGACACCATCTGCAGTAAGTTGATGCTGCAGCTCTCTGGAGGTGGTCTGAGGATTGTCCTTGACTGATCTCACCATTCTTCTTCTCTGCCTTTCTGATGTTTTTCTTGGCCTGTCACTTCTGGCCTTAACACGAACTGTCCCTGTGTTCTTCCATTTCCTTACTATGTTCCTCACAGTGGAAACTGACGGGTTAAATCTCTGAGACAGCTTTTTGTATCCTTCCCCTGAACAACTATGTTGAATAATCTTTGTTTTCAGATTATTTGACAGTTGTTTTGAGGAGCCCATGATGCCACTCTTCAGAGGAGATTCAAACAGGAGAACAACTTGCAAGTGGCCACTTTAAGTAGCTTTTCTCATGATTGCGTACACCTGGCTCTGAAGTTCAAAGCTCAATGAGGTTACAAAACCAAAAAAAGTGCTTTAGTAAGTCAGTAAAAAGTAGGTAGGAGTATTTAAAACAAGAAAATAAGGGTGCCCATACTTATGCACCTGTCAAATTTTGTTTGAATGCAGATTGCACATTTTCTGTTAGTACAATAAACCTCATTTCAAGGCAGAAACATTACTGTGTCCAACAGTTATTACATATATCAAACTGAAATAGCTGTTGCAAAAACACCAATTTTAAGAAAACATTAAGATTAAGATTAATAGGGGTGCCCAATCTTTTTCATATAACTGTATAAAGGACTCGCAGGCTGAGGACTGTGAGCAGCCCAAGAACTGTTCATGTACATAGTTGCACTCCCTGGAGTGCTCCTTAAGTGACCACTGAACAAAAACCCGTTTGGCGTGGCCGAAGACGTGGTCCAGCACCTAGATCACCTATGCCCTGCAGCCACACCCAGGGCCTACGTTGAGGGTTTTCGGACGGGTCCCTCATGCTGCTCATCTTCACCAGTGAGATGGACACCAGTTAATGGATCTCACTGAGACTTTAAGAGGAGTGTTTTATATAAGAAAATGTATTAATGTTATTATTGTATTATAATGTTACCCGTAACTTTCAAGAAAAGTGCCTCCCATAAAGGGAAGAAATGTTACTGTTTAACCTGTTTTGAGAAAAATGCTTCAGTCCAGGAGTACCGAGTTTTACTAGGGGCGGATGCGGCACCCTGCTGTGCACTGGTGTCACAGAACCCAGAACGGTGCATGGATGGACTTCTCCACAAGAGGCCCTCTTGTGCCGGGTGCCAGGGCCCTGAGCAAGCGGGGGGGGGAGCGGGCGCTGACACCGCTCTCCTCCGCTCACGGGTCCCATAGCTGCTCAGGGCCCCGGCATTTGCCCGGGTGCTGATGCCGGCCCTACGGGGGCCCAAGAGGAGACGCACAAGAGGGGGGCCCCAACGGGGCTCCGAGGGGGCCCCGACCGGCCGGGCCCCATACTGGAGTCAGGACAGTCATGCCCTGATGGCGGCCCTGCTGGAGGCTGGAGGGGCCCCCTCTCCCTCGGGACCCCCATTCAATGAACAGGCTGCACGGGCGGTAGGTCCGCCCCTGATGTCCACCCCTGCACAAAGCAGTGTGACTAATGTAAAAGACTGGAACGATACTAATAAAGGGTAAATGATAGCAGAACTGTTAGTTTGTGGATACTAGTCACACCGACCTCCAGAATAAAAATCCTAATGTTGTCCAGCTGCTTTTTAGAGGGTACTTCAATGGATCACTTTCTGATTTGAGAATTGTAATTGCTATTAAGAATTTGTTTAGCCGGATTTCATCCCCAAGCTATGCATGTGCATCATTCACAGAAAAGTCCAGCAATACTTTGCATTTCTCAGGAACAGACTGACTATGTAGTGTTTGAATATATATGCAAAGTGCTTTAGTCGGGGGCAATCTCTCCTCAAGCCTCTTGTCACTTAGTTGCAAACAAGTAGAACATGATGAGTTTACCACTTTGTTGTAAAATCAAATCCTGGAACCACATCAGTGGGTGCTGAATCCTGCTGGTGATCAGCAAACTATGAAATATATATTTTTTTTAAGCAAAACTATTAGTAATATCATTAAAAATGTATTAGTAATTCATTAAACAGCATTCTACATGAATAGAGAACTGAGATCACCTTGAGCTCTATTACCTGTCTGGTGATGCTTTCTCCTGCCTGACAGCTTATGTGCCGTGGTGTTGGGGCGAGGCTCTAGCTGCGTTTTAAGATCGTTCTTTAAGCATGCCTAAATAATAAGGTGCTAGTTGCACCCTTGGTATGGCTGGGTAGTTCGGTGCACTTTTCCTACCTACTTGTTTTTCATTTAGTCTCCCCTGGCTCCTGTAAAACCAGTAATGTCAATCAAGGAAGAGGAGATTGTAAACAGCCCACATAAAGCATGTTTGTTTTTTGTTTTTTACACAAGCTTTTAGTTCAAAGTAGCCTAACAAAGGCATATTGTTGGTTTTTGGCAAAGTTAGTAATTTGGTAAAGTAGCTGACGGTGCCCTTTTAAAGGGAATGTGTCCACCCCCCTGGGCGATATCAGACCTCTCCTATGGACATACAGGTGATAGAAAAGTAAATCTATACTTACCTGTATGGCCATTGTAGGGGTCTGATTGCAGAGAAATCTGGTTTTATAAAGTCTGCTTTCCAGAGGCTTGGCGTCCGTGCGACGCCAAGCAAACCCCTCCAATCTGCTTACTATTCCCCTAAATCGCCGCCTCTGTGCTAAATTACCATATCCCCTCCCCTGCACGGCACAGGGTCCTGTGACTGCCCTGTGACAGGCCCTGCTCTGCCTACCCTGTATGGCCATAGTAGAGGTCTGATATAGAGATTCCCTTCAACCTCCACCCACAGCGGGCCAATGGTTGAACAGCTGTGTAACAAAGTCATGGGTTTTTAGCCCAAAAGGGAAGACTTTCAGATTGTTGTAACTTATTCTTAGCATAGTGCCCAAAGGCCTGATCATAATGGTTTGCTTAATGAAGTGACTGATTTGGAATCAGAGTAACTATCCAAGATGCTTCATTAAGAGAGTACACTGAAGGAAATTTGCACATGATGTCTTAAAATCGTGATCTTCTACAAGGACAGGTAAGGGTCTCACTAAATGCTGATATGGCGGCCTGCTGTGCACTGGTGCCACAGAACCCAGAAGGGTGCATGGATGTACTTCTCCACAAGAGGCCCTCACACATTCACACACCTCCACCCTACCACCTCAGACCAGCAGAGGGAGCCCGTTAGGGATATATAAAGGGAGGGTGGAGCCAGGCAGCTCAGTCAGAAGTTAGTTAGTCTCTCAGACACAGAGAGGGACAGAGCTCAGAGTTGAGCAGAGAGCGTGCTGACGCTCAGAGAGCAGCGAAGAGGCAGCAAGCTGGCTGCTGTGCTTAGGCAAGCCAAGGCCTACAGCACGTGTGAGGGCCCTGAGTGTGGCCGAAGGCGAGAGGAGAAGGAAGAAGTAGCGAGGGGGCAGAGGAGCATACCAGGCTCACCCCGATATATATACCAGACACCGGGTCCGCACATACGGGGACCCTTTATACCCAGTAGGGACCACCGGAACCCCAGGAGGACTACAGGTCCCAGGTTCACCAAATGCTGGGCTAGGAGTCACGGAGGCCCCAGCGACCAGGGAGAGTGATCTGCAAGAAAAGTCCCTACCACCAAGTCAGCAGGTGCAAAGAGAGACAGTAACCAAGCTAGTCCTAGCTCCAGGCAGGTCAGAAGCTTAGCGAGTAAAGCCACGGATCAGGAGTCCTATAACAGCTCACTGGGTAGAGTCCAAAAGTGCACCCTTCGTCCGGAGTACACTGAACCGTGCTTGCACCATCACCAGTAAAGGTACTGAAGCTTAGCCCCGTGTGAGTGTCCGTCTTTCCTCCGGGACCGTCCTGCCGTCTCTCCCCCGCATCCACCATCTACCCCTACACTGCCGTGGAGCTAGCTCTACCTGTGGAGAGCCATACTATCCTTGCTGCCGTAACACCGGCTCCAGAGGACTGCTCCGCAGCGGCGGCACCCTTTTGCCGCATTCCACAGGTGGCGTCACAAACTTTCCAAATCCCCTATATATAATTTCCCCTTTATACTGACCGCCCTGGGTCACGGACCGGGCCAGCCACCGTGATATCCCCCACCGGCATACGCAGAGGCCTGGCTGCCGAGGACCCCACGGCCCAGGGGTCGCGTCACTGACAGTCGGCTTAAAGGGAACCTGTCACCAGGTTTTTTGCCATGAGGCAAGACCACCACCTTTCAGGCCTGATATACAGCATTTTTTAATGCTGTATATATGCCCCCAACCCGGCCTACAAGACAATGTTTTATTATACTCGCCTGTGGGGCGGTCCGGTTCAAGGGGTGACGCTAGTCTTTTTCCAGCGCCTACCTTCCTTTGATGCCGTCCTTTTTGCTTCGTGTGGATGACGCGTCCCTATGTCATCCAGTCTCCCCCCGGCATTGCACTCCTGCGCAGGCGAATTTCTCTGCCTTGTCGGGGGCAGAGCAAAGTACTGCAGTACACATGCCCCAGGAAAGGTCAGGTTAAGTGTCATCAGTGTTTGGTCCGTGTCACTTTTCACCATCAGTTTCACATGATAAATGAATGACATGGCTTCTATGCTTTGCAATGTTAATCATGGACAACACACAGTGTACAGTACACTAATATCATGCGTGTGCTGTGATTCTCACAGACCCATACACTTGTACTTTTCCTCTATGAAGCCAGTAAAAAAACAAAAGCACATCACTGATTTTTGCATGGACACAGTCTGCAAAACACAGACATGTGAACAGCTCCATAAACTATAATTCATATGTATTTTATCCATGAAACTCACAGAACAGAGGGATCTGAATGAGGCCTAAAGGATAGTATACTGAAGGTTTATGTCATAACCAGAGACTGGTTTTAATTGGATTTCTACTGTTCTTTGTGCATTATCAGATACCAGATTTAAGAAACTTCACTGTAATATGGAAGGCAATGTGTAAAAAAATACTTCTTTCTGTATATTTTTTTCTATCGAGTACTTCTCAAAGTATCAATATCACAATATTCTTATATAAAAAAATGTATTGATTTATTCTTGGATTGTCCATTAAAAAGAATTATTGCAGAAGGTACAAAAAATTATTAGTTACAAAGTGATTGTCCATTTGTCCATAATTAGCTTAATAGTTGAGATTCACCCATCTTTTCCTGGGATCCTGGCTGGTAGATTGCGTTTGTCTGTGTGCAGCACGTGTGTCAAGATGACACCATGTGTCCGTTGGGCCTACATCAGCAGCTGGTTTACACACAGACCTCGTCCTGTGGAATGGTAAGAGACCCCCCAGTCTCTAACATGGGCTTTTATAGCACCTGTCATTCCGCATATGGTAGTGAACTAAAAATACACACACAAATAGCGCATGTCATCTAGAAACGATGGCTGATGCAATCTGTATGGTACAGAATAAAGAATAAAATGAATATCCATAATTAATATTTAACACAATGAAATGAACATCAAAATCAGGTTTGTCAACAATTTTTTTTTATTTCCTATATTCATTCCTATTACAAAACTTCTGTCCTGTCATAAATGTTCTATTGTACCAACACTGCCCTGAAAAGTGCCGTCAGGATTTGCCTTCTTGGTAAAGTCTCTGTCCCTGCAGACTTGGAGATCTCCAGCATTACTCCATGCAGCCATGAGGAACTTCTCTCTTTACTCCTTGGGTTTCCGTTGTTCTAGCAGGAAGTGGGCGACGTTCTCGTACATCACAAGGGTGGTACAGCAGGCGGGGTCACAAGGAGGATGTTGGGGACAATTCTCTCATAGAAGCTGTGTAAAACATTTTTTTCCCTTTTAAGAAAGAAGAAACACAACTATTAACTCTTGTTTTCATCTACCACTAAGTCGGTGATAACTTGGTGGGGTGAGGGGGGGGCACAAGTTTGGGTAAATACGGGCTATACCTATTTCTCAGAAGTTGTAAGGGAATATATCTTTCTAGGCTTTATCTTGAGTCCATTTTCCTTGTCGCTAATTCTCAGCCACCGAGCCTGGAAAAAATAAAGTTTTAACAAATATAACAAACTTTTAAATTGGTTTTTGAAATTAAAATCTATAGGCGGCCAGCGCAGTGCACTACATTCGTTTGTGGGACAGAACATGTCGTTAAAGGGTCTTTCTCATCAGTGCATTCCCAGTCCATATGCTTTATTAGAGCAGATGTCAGCAGATAATGGACAACCCCCCCCCACAGGAATCCCTCCTACCATTTAAGTCATGACTACGTACCATTGCAAACAGCTGAAGAAATCTGAGGCGGACTATATACAAGAAGAGTTTTCTCATACTTTTATGCCATATCCCTAGAAGATTCCATAAGTGTCTGATAGGCGCAGATCCCAGATTTGAGACCCGCATCTGTCTCCAGACCTGGGGAACTATGAATAGAGAGATAGCAATTCTGTTTTGTGGAGGTTCCAAAAACTATCCGACGACTCGGCCTTGTGTTCGGTTATTTTTATAGACCTCGACTAGAGTGGCAGGGTACATACGAAACCAGTGCTCCATCCAATTCCTCTTGAAGCTTTTATGTGGCGGATTCAAGACCCCTGTGCTATTGATTGGAGGGTGTCTACATGGTTGAACACCCATACTAGTCTAATGTGTTTGAGATGGACAATCCTCTTAAGGAAAGTTCAGAGGAGAATACCTACTACAAAACAGCTGGTTGGGTCGGATGTGGTTTTTTGCGCCACTTGGTTTGTTGTCTCATAAGATTATGTTTAAAGTTCTTTATGGTTTGTTCATGTTGAGGCTTTGTGACTTTCGTCTGTACCGTACTGTTCCTTTATCATTTCTTTAGAAAAACATTCCATGCTGTTTGATGCAGAACTGGTGCTACTCCTCTTCATGTTAAGGCATCATTCTACCAATGTGATCGCTGGTCTGATATAACTCGGGATCATTGTTAGGATGCAGGATTTATTTCAGTTAGCTCTCTACTGGGGTCCTACTAGTGCAGGCATTGAGAACGAAGTACAAAATCAGCAGGCAAATGAGTAGTCAGAAACAAGCAGAGGTCAGGGCAGGCGGCAGTGTAAAAACATAGTCAGAAACAAGCAGAGGTCAGGACAGGCGGCAATGCAAAAACATAGTCGGAAACAAGCAGAGGTCAGGGCAGGCGGCAGTACAAAAACATAGTCGGAAACAAGCAGAGGTAACGGCAGGCGGCAGTGAAAAAACATAATCCATTGAGCAAGCCATAGTCAAAACCAGTAAATCTGTCTGAGAAGCAGCTGTGCAGAAGATGTTATGGGCACGCTGCAAACAACTTGCCACTGCATTTTCTCCTGGTTAGATATTGTGTCATGGAATCCTCTTCTCAGGGGAATGACATCCCTGATATTTGGAAGTTGGTCCTTCTCTCTCATGTAGAGCCAGCATACTTCATGTGGGCTCAGCATGGCTTGCAAGTTCTTTCTAGCAGCATTGCTGACTGGCAGGATTGTAGACTTGTTTAGCAGTCACCTTAATACGCGGTGGATAGGAGTAAGGCATACTGCGGACTTTAGGTGTTTGAGAGGAAGTTGGCATCTTCCAGGTAGATGGCCTCCCGGGCAACAGGGCTGTTGTCTGTACCTCACCTATTATTTTGGTGGGTTCCTGATGTTTCTTTATATCCACTGGCTCTGCGCTGATGTTTGCTGCAGGTTGTGGTGGTGGACTTTTCAGTCTCACGTATCGGCCCGTTTTGGGTGATGGACGATATGGTGGTGGACTTTTCAGTCTCAAATATCGGCCAGTTTTTTGTTTTGGTGACCCAAACAGGCATTTAATAAATAGCACGATATGATCAAGTGCTTCCATCAGATATCCAGTAAAGCCAGTTTGCCTTTGGTGGTGTTCAGGCTTCTGGCTGTATGAGGATGTCCTGGCATGTGGGAGATGTCTCCGTGCTTGGATCTTTCCTCCAGCTACTGGGGCAGCCATTAGGCTGCCTCCCCCTCCACACACACAAAAGTGGGCGTGGATGGTAGAAAACACTCCCAAAAAAGAAATTAAGTAAAAAAAACACAAAAATATGATAAAATTCGCTCTGGATTAGTGTTCAGCTCTCCTCTCTACCTCTGCTTGCCTCGCACTGACCGTTCTTGCTGAACATTCCATGACTCGTGGACAACGGAACTGTGATGTCATAAAGCCGAACATGGCAACGGGGCTAGTATAGGAAAAATAGTTATGTTATCCATGGCAGATAATCCAATATCAGCTCTCACTGCACGGATAGGGGTTAGCTACATTGGGATGAAATATATATAAATTTACTAGAGCACAAGTCTAAAGAAGTATTCCCATCTCCAAGATCCTATCCCAATCTGTAGGTGTAATAATAATAATATTAGCAAATACCTCCAATTAGAAATGTAATATAGTATTTTTCATTCGCTAGGTCTCTTACCCCATGTGCAGGCATTGCAGGACCTTAGGTATCCATGGTTACGACAACTAGCAACTAGCTAACTAACTGTGACTTTATCAGTGGACATCACCATGGATGCCTAAGGTCCTGCGATGCCTGCACATGTGGAAAGAGACATAGTGAATCAAAAATACTATACTACATTTCTAATTAGAGATATTTGCTAATATTACTATTATTACACCTACTACATATTGGGATAGGATCTTGGAAATAGGAATGCCCCTTTAATATTTTCAAACATGTATACTTATTAGCCTCGTATGTGAGCCAATGGGATCTACAGTGGATTGCAAAAGTATTAGCCTCCTTAGTGAAGCAAACAACCAATAAGACAAAATAACGGAAAACTTCAGTGTGCATAACTATTCACCCTCCTAAAGTCAATACTTTGTAGCGCATCCTTTTGCAGAAATTACAGCTGCAAGTCGCTTTGGATAAGTCTCTATGAGCTTTCCACATCTTGCCACTGAAATTTTTTCCATTCCTCAAGGCAAAACTGCTCCAGCTCCTTCAAGTTAGATGATTTCCTCTGGTGAACAACAATCTTTAAATCTAACCACAAATTCTCAATTGGATTAAGGTCTGGGCTTTGACTAGGCCACTCTAAAACATACCTGTGTCCCCTTAAAGCACTGAAGTGTTGCAAATAGCAGTATGCTTTGGTTTATTGTCTTGTTGGAAGGTGAACCTCCATCCCAGTCTCAAATCACTGACATACTGAAAGTTTTTGCTCAAGAATATCCCTGTATTTCGAACCAGTCATCTTAACCACAACTTGGACCATTTTCCCTGTCCCTGCTGCTGAAAAACATCCCCACAGCATGATGCTGCCACCACCATGTTACGCTGTTGGGATGGTGTTTTTGGGGTGATGAGCTTTGTTGGTTTGGTGCCAGACATGGCGTTTACCTTGGTGGCCAAAAAGTTCAATCTTGTCTCAACTGACCACAGCACCTTCCTCCATACATTTGGGGAGTCTCCCATATGTCTTTTGGCAAACTCAAAACAAGTCTTACATTTTTTTCTGTAAGTAAAGGCTTTTTTTCTGCCCACTCTTCCATAAAGTCCACCTCTGTGGAGTGTACGGCTTAGGCCAGTTGAGGAACAATCAGAGAAAAGGTATAATAGAAACAAGTGCACCAATTCTGCATTTATCCCCCACTCCTGGTTTTGGCTCCCACTCCTGAGAAAAAATACTGACCAAATACTGATAGTGGGGTCGTGGCCTTATTGTGGTCGTATAGACTGATACTCCAGTCTCTGCTTGGGAACTCTGCAGCTCCTTCAGGGTTACTTTGGTCTCTGTGCTGCCTCTCTGATTAATGGCCTCCTTGGCCGGGCTGAGAGTTTAGATGGGCGTCCCTCTCTTGGCAGGTTTGTTGTGGTACCATATTCTTTCCATTTGATAATGGATTTGATTGTGCTCTGGATGATCATCAGAGATTGGGATATTTTTTATAACCCAACCCTGACTTGTACTTCTCAACAACTTTGCCCCTGACTTGTTTGGAGATCTCCTTGGTCTTCATGGTGTTGTTTGGTTAGTGGTACCTCTTGCTTTAGGCTATGTGCCGACGATGCAGAATTGAAGCGGAAAATTTCCGCAGCGTTTCTGCATGTCCTTGCCAGTAAAAACGCATGTGGATTTTACACGCGTTTTTGCAGCGTTTTTACATGTGGATTTGACATGCGATTTTCAAATGCATTGTGAAGTCAAATCTGCATGCGGAAACGCACAAATAATGGACATGCTGCTGATTTTTCCGCAATGATAATCCGCAGTGGAAATTTCCGCAACATGTGCATAGCACATGCGGCTTATCATTGGGGACCATGGGGCACAGATTACCAGGTGATTTTTAAGCATTTCCGCTGCGGAAATTCCGCATCAAAAACGCTTGAATAACGCATAGTGGGCACGCAGCCTAATGGTGTTGCAGGCTCTGCTCTGTGGCCTTTCAGAAAAGGTAAAGTGTATATACTGACAGACCATGAGACACTTAGACTGCACACAGGTGGACTTCCTTTTACTAAGCATGTGACTTGTGAAGATAATTGCTTGCACCAGGAATTTTTATAGGCTTTATAGGAAAAGGGGTGAATACTTGTGCACATAACAATTTTTAGTTCTTATCCCATAAATTAAATTCTTGCCTATATTCTTCTCAATTAACTTCATCTATTTAGACTATTTAGTGCTGATGCATCACACTCAAATTTAATTACAAAAATATTTAACACAGGTTGTAATGAATACTTTCACAAACCATTGTATATATTGTCAGCTCCTTCCAGGAATGTCACTTCCCGGTAACAAGGATGGCCCATGATGCACACTGTCCAGACCATTGCGGTCTTCTGGATTATTTCACCTAGTTTTAGAATAAATATTGTATTTTGACCTGAACCAATAAATGGAAAATCTGTTTTAATATGTCTGCAATTCCAAAGTAACCATTGGAACATGTTCACACAGCATTTTGAATGCATTTTTAGGATTTCCTTAGAAGATTATAATAGAAAAAAAAAGTTTCAAAAAGTCCACAATTCTGCAGCATCTTTAAATGCACTTTGGACATGAGTAAAATCATATTCACTTTTTCTTAAAATGTTTGAGTAGAAAAACGCTGTGGGAAAAAATGCAGCACTTAGGAAAATGGCCTTGTATAGGCTTGTTTCCTCTGTTCGTCATGATAATTGTATTTATAATAATAATCTTTAATTAATCTTATACAGCGCTATCATATTCCGCAGCGCTTTACATACATAATTATTATTGCTAATCTAAATTCCCTATCAGCAGCGTCGGACTGGAGTACCTTGGGCCCACCAGAGAAAAATAATTCTTGGGGCCCACCATGCAGTATATATACACGGGGCACATCCCCTTAGAGGTGTATCCAGGTCTTCTAGCACCCGGGGCAAAAATTCAGTTTTGCCCCCCCCCCAGCACATATGCGATTTGCACACTAAGGCCACGGCCCCACTATCAGTGTTCGGTCAGTATTTTTTCTCAGGAGTGGGAGCCAAAACCAGGAGTGGGTGATAAATGCAGAATTGGTGACTTGTTTCTATTATACCTTTTTTATACCACTTCAGAGAAAAATTACTGACTGAACATTGATAGTTGGGAGGATATTACACGCTGTCAGGATTGGCTACAAGGCTTTACTTTTATAATTAATGCGCTTGTCCAGGTTTCAGATGAAAGTCTGCAGTCACTGTGTGTGACTGCAGGCTTCTGAATTCTCACAGCGCATGCACTGCACACTTTTAGGATTCTCCCTTGCCGTGGAAACAGTGGACAGTCATGTGAGCACAAGTATGTGATTTGTACACTTCTGGCCACATTCCAACTAGACATGCCTCCCTCAATTCATTTTCATTAAGTGAGGTCACACATGTCTAATCGGCACGTGACTGGATGTATGCAAATCGCCGGCATGAGAGAATCCTGATAGCGTGCAGTGCACACTGTGAGAGTTCAGAAGTCTGCAGTCACATAGAATGACTGCAGACTCATCATAAACGTGGACATCTTTAACCCCTTTACAACCCAAGGTGGTTTGCACGTTAATGACCAGGCCAATTTTTACAATTCTGACCACTGTCACTTTATAAGGTAATTACTCTGGAACGCTTCAACGGATCCCCCTGATTCTGAGAAAGATTGTTTTTTTGTGACATATTGTACTTCATGATTGTGGTAAAATTTCTTCGATATCACTTACGTTTATTTGTGAAAAAAACGGAAATTTGGCGAAAATTTTGAAAATTTTGCAATTTTCAAAATTTGAATTTTTATGCCCTTAAATCAGAGAGTTATGTCACACAAAATAGTTAATAAATAACATTTCTCACATGTCTACTTTACATCAGCACAATTTTGGAACCAAAATTTTTTTTGTTAGGGAGCTATAAGGGTTAAAATTTGACCAGCGATTTCTCATTTTTCCAACAAAATTTACAAAACCATTTTTTTAGGGACCACATCACATTTGAAGTCACTTTGAGAGGTCTTTATGACAGAAAATACCCAAAAGTGACACCATTCTAAAAACTGCACCCCTCAAGGTGCTCAAAACCACATTCAAGAACTTTATTAACCCTTCAGGTGCTTCACAGGAATTTTTGGAATGTGGAAGAAAAAAATGAACATTTAACTTTTTTCACAAAAATGTTACTTTAGACCCAATATTTTTTATTTTCACAGGGGTAACAGGAAAAAATGGACCCCAAAATTTGTTGTGCAATTTCCCCTGGGCACGCAGATACCCCATATGTGGGGAAAAACCAATGTTTGGGCGCACGGCAGGGCTCGGAAGGGAAGGAGCGCCATTTGACTTTTTGATTGTAAAATTTGCTTGAATAATTAGCGGACGCCATGTTGCGTTTGGAGAGCCCCTGATGTGCCTAAACAGTGGAAACCCCCCACAAGTGACCCCATTTTGGAAACTAGACCCCCCAAGGCACCTATCTAGATGCATAGTGAGAACTTGGAACCCCTAGGTGCTTCACAAATTGATTCGTAAAAATGAAAAAGTATTTTTTTTTCCACTTTTTCATTTTTACGAATCAATTTTTGAAGCACCTGAGGGTTCCAAGTGCTCACTATGCATCTAGATAGGTGCCTTGGGGGTCTAGTTTCCAAAATGGGGTCACTTGTGGTGGAGCTCCACTGTTTAGGCACATCAGTGCATACCCGAGCACCCGATACTCAGTGCATACCCGAGCACCCGATGCAAACTCAAGTAGCGAGCACTTGCGCTCAACACTAGTTGCCATATCGTCATTTTTTTTTTTTACATTGGAAAAAAAAAACAACCCCAACCCTAACATTAGCATAACCCCAACCCCAGCCCTAGCGTTTATTTTTTACAGCGTTCCTCATGCGGTATAAGTGATGAGATTACTTTATTATTTGGGTCGGTGCGATTACAGCGATACCAGAATCATATCGGGTTTTTATGATTGACAGCTGTCACACACTAAAAGACACATATTTTGTAAAATCTAGTTTTTGCATCGCCTTATTTTGGCCGACAGAGTCATGTGATGGCTTGTTTTTTGCGGGATGAGTTGACGTTTTTATTGGTGCCATTTTCAGGCACGTGACATTTTTTGATCGCTTTCTATTCCTATTTTTGGGAGGCAGAATAAACAAAAATCAACAATTCAGGAATTGTGTTTTTTTACATTTTTTTATTCTGTTCCGCTTATGGTAAAATTGATAAGGCAGCTTTATTCTTCGGGTCAGTACGTTTACAGCGGTACCACATTTATATAGTTTTTCTATGTTTTGGCGCTTTTACACAGTAAAAGCTATTTTATAGAAAAAAATATTTTTTTGCATCGCTTTATTCTGAGAGCTCTAACTTTTTGATTTTTCGGATGATGGAGCTGTATGGCGGCTTGTTTTTTGCGGGATGAGATGACGTTTTCAGCGGTACCATTTTTATTTATATTCGTCTTTATGATCGCGTGTTATTCCAATTTTTTTTGGCGGTATGATGATAAAGCATTGTTTTTTGCTTTGGTTTTTTTTTTTTTTTACCGTGTTCACTGAATGGGTTAACTAGTGGAACAGTTTTCTAGGTCAGGTCGTTACGGACGCGGCAATACCAAATATGTGTACTTTTATTGTTTGTTTGTTTGTTTTTCATAATAATATTTATTGATGGGTACATTATATTTTTATTTTTAGTGGATTATTTTTTTTTTTTTAATATTTTTACAATTTTTTTTACATTTTTTTTTTCACTTTCAGACACTTTTTTTACTTTTTTACTTTGTCCCACTATGGGACTTTCACTTTTTTTATTCTGATCGCCTGCATGGCACAGGAATGCAGCACCATCAATGTGCCATGCAGGCTGTCAGCGCTGGACAGGGAGAAGATTGTTTGGAGATGCACTGCGCATGTCCAAGCAATCTTCCTGCTGTCTGGTGACCCGGATGTTGTCATGACGACATCGGGTCGTCATGGCAACACCCAGGAATCCGCTTCAGACAGCGTTGGAAGCAGGAAGAGGAGGTGAGTATCGCCGATTACCTCCCCTTGCCCCCGCAATGCCGCGATCGACTTCGATCGCAGCATCGCGGGGGTTAATGTGCTGGGAGCGGTGCAGGACCGCTCCCTGCACATAGTATCGGGTGTCAGCTGTGACAATCAGCTGACACCCGGCGGCGATAGCGCCCGCACAACCTGTGTGCGCGCGCGATCGCCATGACGTACTAATACGGGTCAGGCTCTTAAAGCCCAGGGCACTGACGCATATTAGTACGTCATGGGCTTTAAAGGGGTTAATGCTCCTAATATAAATAAAAAAAAAAAAATGTCAGCATCATAAAAAACATTTACCTCCAGGTACCTGATAGAGAACGACTCCAGAGACAGCGTCATCTTTCTTTTCTTCCTCTTGTCCAGACGCCATGATGACTTTTCTCATCGACAGCTCGTGTCTGCAGACTTCCGTCTTCACCGGGCTTCTGCACCACATCCCCACACGATGCCCTGAAAGATAGCAGTGTCATTATAATGCTCCTGAATACAAATATCTGCCCTACGCTGAGCCCATGAATAAATAATTGCCCCTCACTATATTCCCTGCACAAAATATGACCCACACACTGTCCCTCTTATGGTACCTGCTCTCCACACTGCCCTCTTCTTTCCATACTTGGCCCCCTCTTCACACTGTCCTCACACTGTGTCCCCCCTATAGGGCCCAGTCTCTATACTGTGCCCCCTCATCACATTCCCCCTCCTTAGCATACTGTTCCCCTCCTGACTGTGACCTTACACTGTACCCCTATGCCATCGCCCACCCACTACTCAGTCTCTATTCTGTGCCCACTCACACTGGCTCCTCACACTATTCCACTCAATAGTCTCCTTACACGCCCCCTCCTAGATACGCCCCTGCATCCTTTATATACTACACCGCACTTGACCCATCCTCTATATACTACACCACAAAGGACACATCCTCTATATACTACACCGCATGGGACCCATCCTCTATATACTACACCGCACGGGACTCATCTTCTATATACTACACCACACAGGACCCATCCTCTATATACTACACCGCATGGGACCCATCCTCTATATACTACACCGCATGGGACCCATCCTCTATATACTACACCGCATGGGACTCATCCTCTATATACTACACCACACATCCTCTATATACTACACCGCAGGGGACCCATCCTCTATATACTACACCGCACTTGACCCATCCTCTATATACTACACCGCATGGGACCCATCCTCTATATACTACACCACACATCCTCTATATACTACACCGCACGGGAGAGCTGACAGATCCTCATGTTTAAAATACTACTCCACTTCAGGGTATTTACCTGAGGGGCACTTTGCACACTGTGTAATCCCTTATTACCTGAGGGGCCTCTCACATTTTGTCACTCTTAATTATATATAATGCTCCATACAGAATACTGGCCCCCATATAACGCTCCATGCAGGATATTCCCCACACATAATGCCTCATGCAGGCTGTTCCCCTCACATAATGCCCTACGCAGGCTGTTCCCCCCACATAATGCCCCACGCAGGCTGTTCCCCCCACATAATGCCCCACGCAGGTTGTTCCCCCCCATATAATGGCCCATGTAGGATGTCACCCCACCTTACAATGCCCCATGCAGGATGTCACCCCCCCTTATAATGCCCTATGCAGGATGTCACACACACCCCCCTCCTTATAATGCCCCATGCAGGATGTCACACACCCGCCCTTATAATGCCCCATGCAGGATGTCACACCTCCCTTCCCTTATAATGCCCCATGCAGGATGTCACCCTCCCTTATAATGCCCCATGCAGGATGTACACCCCACTTATAATGCCCCATGCAGGATGTCACACACACCCCCTCACTTATAATGCCCCATGCAGGATGTCACACAACCACCTCATATAATGCCCCATGCAGGATGTCACACACCCCCCTCCCTTATACTGCCCCATGCAGAATGTCGCACACCTCCCCTCCCATATAATGCCCCATGCAGGATGTCGCACACCTCTCCTCCCATATAATGTCCCGTGCAGGATGTCACACCCCCCCCTCCCTTATAATGCCCCATGCAGGATGTCACCCCCCCTCCCTTATAATGCCCCATGCAGGATGTCACACACACCCCCCTCCCTTATAATGCCCCATGCAGGATGTCACCTCCCCCTCCCCGTTATAATGCCCCATGCAGGATGTCACCCCCCTTATAATGCCCCATACAGGATGTCACACACCACCTCCCTCATAACGCCCCATGCAGGACGTAACCCCCCCCCCGTTATAATGCCCCATGCAGGATGTCACACCCCCCCTCCTTATAATGCCCCATACAGGATGTTACACACATCCCTCCCTTATAATGCCCCATGCAGGATCTCACGCCCCCACCTCACCCCCCTCCCTTATACTGCCACAGGCCTCCATACAATAAAAATAAATAAATCAAATACTCACCTCACATCCCACCTGCTGCCGCTGCTCCTGACTCCAGCGTCGCCGGCCTCATCCCGCTCTGCGCTGTGACTGCTCAGGAGAGAGCGCGGTGTAAAGACGTCACCGCGCCCTCTGACCTGAGACGTCACAGTGCAGCAGCCGAGGAGGATGCAGGAGCTGCTGCGGCGGCACGGGGAGAGGTAAGTATTGTGCCGGGTGCCGGGCCCTGAGCAAGCAGGGGGGAGCGGGCGCTGACACTGCTCTCCTCCGCTCACGGGTCCCATAGCGCGCGGTGAGGGCCCCCCGCCTGCTGAGGGCCCCGGCATTTGCCCGCGTGCTGATGCTGGCCCTGGAGTGCGGCGTGCCCCCCCCGCCCCACGGTGGGTACGCCCATGGACCCATCCTCTATATACTACACCACACAGGACCCATCCTCTATATACTACACCGCATGGGACCCATCCTCTATATACTACACCACATGGGACCCATCCTCTATATACTACACCACACAGGACCCATCCTCTATATACTACACCTCACAGGACCCATCCTCTATATACTACACCACATGGGACCCATCCTCTATATACTACACCACATGGGACCCATTCTCTATATACTACACCACACATCCTCTATATACTACACCACACAGGACCCATCCTCTATATACTACACCGAATGGGACCCATCCTCTATATACTACAACGCACGGGACCCATTCTCTATATACTACACCACACATCCTCTATATACTACACCGCATGGGACCCATCCTCTATATACTATACCGCACGGGACCCATCCTCTATATACTACACCGCACGGGACCCATCCTCTATATACTACACCACACATCCTCTATATACTACACCGCACGGGAGAGCTGACAGATCCTCATGTTTAAAATACTACTCCACTTCAGGGTATTTACCTGAGGGGCACTTTGCACACTGTGTAATCCCTTATTACCTGAGGGGCCTCTCACATTTTGTCACTCTTAATTACCTAGGGGCCCCCTTCCCCACTGTCACCCACTAATATTCTGTGGGCCCCCTTCCCATTGTGTCACCCCCCCCTAATGCTCTGTGGGCCCCCTTCCCACTGTGTCACTCCCCTAATTCTCTGTGGGCCCCCTTCCCCACTGTGTCACCCCACTAATGCTCTATGGGCCCCCTTCCCCACTGTCACCCCCTAATACTCTGAGGGCCCCCTTCCCCACTGTGTCAGCCCCTACTACTCTGTGGGCCCCCTTACCCACTCTCACCCACTAATTCTCTGTGGGCCCCGTTTCACACTGTGTCACCCCCTAATACTCTGTGGGCCCCCTTTCCCAATCTGTCACCCCCTAATACACTGTGATGGCCCACTTCACCACTGTCACCTCGTAATGCTCTGTGGGCCCCCTTTCCCACTGTGTCACCCCCTAATACACTGAGGGCCCCCTTCCCCACTATGTCATCCCCTAATACTCTGAGGACCCCCTTCCCCACTGTTTCACCCCCTACTACTCTGAGGGCCCCCTTCCCCACAGTCACCCACTAATATTCTGTGAGCCCCCTTTCCCACTGTGTCACCCCCTAATACACTGAGGGCCCCCTTCCCCACTGTCACACACTAATACTATGTGGGCCCCCTTTCCCACTGTGTCACCCCCTAATACTCTGAGGGCCCCCTTCACCACTGTCACCCTGTAATGCTCTGTGGGCCCTCTTCCCCACTGTGTCAACCCCTAATACTCTGAAGACCCCCTTCCCCACTGTGTCACCCCCTAATACTCTGAGGGCCCCCTTCCCCACTGTGTCACCCCCTACTACTCTGAGGGCCCCCTTCCCCACTGTCACCCACTAATATTCTGTGGGCCCCCTTTCCCACTGTGTCATCCCCTAATACACTGATGGCCCCCTTCCCCACTGTCCCCACTAATACTCTGTGGGCTCTTTTCCCACTATGTCACCCCCTAATGCTCTGTGGGCCCCCTTCCCCACTGTGTCACCCCCTAATACTCTGAGGGCCCCCTTCCCCACTGTGTCACCCCCTAATACTCTGAGGGCCCCCATCCCCACTGTGTCACCCCCTAATACTCTGAGGGCCCCCTTCCCCAATATGTCACCCCCTAATACTCTGAGGGCCCCCTTCCCCACTGTGTCACCCCTTATTACTCTGAGGGCCCCCTTCCCCACTGTCACCCACTAATATTCTGTGGGCACCTTTCCCACTGTGTCAGCCGCTAATACACTGAGGGCCCAATTCCCCACTGTCACACACTAATATTATGTGGGCCCCCTTTCCCACTGTGTCACCCCCTAATACTCTATGGGCCCCCTTCACCACTGTCACCCCCTAATACTCTGTGGGCCCCCTTCACCACTGTCACCCCGTAATGCTCTGTGGGCCCTCTTCCCCACTGTGTCACCCCCTAATACTCTGAAGGCCCCCTTCCCCACTGTGTCACCCCCTAATACTCTGAGGGCCCCCTTCCCCACGGTCACCCCCTAATACTCTGAGGGCCCCCTTCCCCACTGTGTCACCCCCTACTACTCTGAGGGCCCCCTTCCCCACTGTCACCCACTAATATTCTGTGGGCCCCCTTTCCCACTGTGTCATCCCCTAATACACTGATGGCCCCCTTCCCCACTGTTCCCACTAATACTCTGTGGGCTCTTTTCCCACTATGTCACCCCCTAATGCTCTGTGGGCCCCCTTCCCCACTGTGTCACCCCCTAATACTCTGAGGGCCCCCTTCCCCGCTGTGTCACCCCCTAATACTCTGAGGGCCCCCATCCCCACTGTCACCCCCTAATACTCTGAGGGCCCCCTTCCCCGCTATGTCACCCCCTAATACTCTGAGGGCCCCCTTCCCCACTGTGTAACCCCTTACTATTCTGGGGGCCCCCTTCCCCACTGTCACCCACTAATATTCTGTGGGCCCCTTTCCAACTGTGTCACCAACTAATACACTGAGGGCCCCCTTCCCCACTGTGTCACCCCCTAATTCTCTGAGGGCCCCCTTCCCCATTGTCACCCACTAATTCTCTGTGGGCCCCTTTCCCACTGTGTTACCCCCTAATGCTCTGTGGGCCCCCTTCCCCACTGTGTCATTCCCTAATACTCTGAGGACCCCCTTCCCCAGTCACCCACTAATATTCTGTGGGCCCCCTTTCCCACTTTGTCACCCCCTAAAACTCTGTGGGCCCCCTTTCCCACTGTCAACGACTAATATTCTTTGGGCCTCCTTTCCCACTGTGTCACCCCCTAATACTCTGTGGGCCCTCTTTCCCACTGTGTCACCTCCTACTACTATGTGGGCCCTCTTTCCCACTGTGTCACCCCCTAATGCTCTGAGGGACCCTTTCCCACTGTGTCACCCCCTAATACTCTGTGGGTCCACTTTCCCACTGTGTCACCCCCTAATGCTCTGAGGGACCCTTTCCCACTGTGTCATCCCCTAATACTCTGTGGGCCCCCTTCCCCACTGTGTCATCCCCTAATACTTTGAGGACCCCCTTCCCCATTCACCCACTAATACTCTGTGGGCCCCCTTCCCCACTGTCACCCCCTAATACTCTGAGGACCCCTTTTCCCACTGTGTCACCCCCTAATACTCTGTGGGCCCCCTTCACCACTGTCACCCCGTAATGCTCTGTGGGCCCTCTTCCCCACTGTGTCACCCCCTAATACTCTGAAGGCCCCCTTCCCCACTGTGTCACCCCCTAATACTCTGAGGGCCCCCTTCCCCACTGTCACCCCCTAATACTCTGAGGGCCCCCTTCCCCACTGTGTCACCACCTACTACTCTGAGGGCCCCCTTCCCCACTGTCACCCACTAATATTCTGTGGGCCCCCTTTCCCACTGTGTCATCCCCTAATACACTGATGGCCCCCTTCCCCACTGTTCCCACTAATTCTCTGTGGGCTCTTTTCCCACTATGTCACCCCCTAATGCTCTGTGGGCCCCCTTCCCCACTGTGTCACCCCCTAATACTCTGAGGGCCCCCTTCCCCACTGTGTCACCCCCTAATACTCTGAGGGCCCCCATCCCCACTGTCACCCCCTAATACTCTGAGGGCCCCCTTCCCCACTATGTCACCCCCTAATACTCTGAGGGCCCCCTTCCCCACTGTGTCACCCCTTATTACTCTGAGGACCCGCTTCCCCACTGTCACCCACTAATATTCTGTGGGCCCCTTTCCCACTGTGTCACCCCCTAATACACTGAGGGCCCCCTTCCCCACTGTGTCACCCCCTAATTCTCTGAGGGCCCGCTTCCCAACTGTCACCCACTAATACTCTGTGGGCCCCTTCCCCACTGTGTCACGCCTTACTACTCTGAGTGCCCCCTTCCCCACTGTGTCACGCCTTACTACTCTGAGGGCCCCCTTCTCCAATGTGTCACCCCCTAATACTCTGAGGGCCCCCTTCCCAACTGTCACCCACTAATACTCTGTGGGCCCCTTTCCCACTGTGTCACTCCCTAATACTCTGTGGGCCCCCTTCCCCACTGTGTCATCCCCTAATACTCTGAGGACCCCCTTCCCCATTGTCACCCACTAATTCTCTGTGGGCCCCTTTCCCACTGTGTTACCCGCAAATGCTCTGTGGGCCCCCTTCCCCACTGTGTCATCCCCTAATACTCTGAGGACCCCGTTCTCCAGTCACCCACTAACATTCTGTGGGCCCCCTTTCCCATTTTGTCACCCCCTAAAATTCTGTGGGCCTCCTTTCCCACTGTGTCACCCCCTACTACTCTGATGGCCCCCTTCCCCAATGTCAACGACTAATATTCTGTGGGCCTCCTTTCCCACTGTGTCACCCCCTAATACTCTGTGGGCCCTCTTTCCCACTGTGTCACCCCCTACTACTCTGTGGGCCCTCTTTCCCACTGTGTCACCCCCTAATGCTCTGAGGGACCCTTTCCCACTGTGTCACCCCCTAATACTCTGTGGGCCCCCTTTCCCACTGTGTCACCCCCTAATACTCTGAGGGCCCCCTCCCCACTATGTCACCCCCTACTACTCTGAGGGCCCCCTTCCCCACTGTGTCACCCCCTACTACTCTGAGGGCCCCCTTCCACACTGTCGTGTCACCCCCTAATACACTGAGGGCCCCCTTCCCCACTTTGTCACCCCCTAATACTCTGTGGGCCCCTTTCCCACTATGTCACCCTCTAATGCTCTGTGGTCCCCCTTCCCCACTGTGTCACCCCCTAATACTCTGAGGGCCCCCTTCCCCAATGTGTCACCCCCTAATACTCTGAGGGCCCCCATCCCCACTGTGTCACCCCCTAATACTCTGAGGGCCCCCTCCCCCACTATGTCACCCCCTAATACTCTGAGGGCCCCCTTCCCCACTGTGTCACCCCTTACTACTCTTGGGGCCCCCTTCCCCACTGTCACCCACTAATATTCCGTGGGCCCCTTTCCAACTATGTCACCAACTAATACACTGAGGGCCCCCTTCCCCACTGTGTCACCCCCTAATTCTCTGAGGGCCCCCTTCCCCATTGTCACCCACTAATTCTCTGTGGGCCCCTTTCCCACTGTGTTACCCCCTAATGCTCTGTGGGCCCCCTTCACCACTGTGTCATTCCCTAATACTCTGAGGACCCCCTTCCCCAGTCACCCCCTAAAACTCTGTGGGCCCCCTTTCCCACTGTCAACGACTAATATTCTTTGGGCCTCCTTTCCCACTGTGTCACCCCCTAATACTCTGTGGGCCCTCTTTCCCACTGTGTCACCCCCTACTATTCTGTGGGCCCTCTTTCCCACTGTGTCACCCCCTAATGCTCTGAGGGACCCTTTCCCACTGTGTCACCCCCTAATACTCTGTGGGTCCACTTTCCCACTGTGTCACCCCCTAATGCTCTGAGGGACCCTTTCCCACTGTGTCATCCCCTAATACTCTCTGGGCCCCCTTCCCCACTGTGTCATCCCCTAATACTCTGAGGACCCCCTTCCCCAGTCACCCACTAATACTCTGTGGGCCCCCTTCCCCACTGTCACCCCCTAATACTCTGAGGACCCCTTTCCCCACTGTGTCACCCCCTAATACTCTGTGGGCCCCCTTCACCACTGTCACCCCGTAATGCTCTGTGGGCCCTCTTCCCCACTGTGTCACCCCCTAATACTCTGAAGGCCCCCTTCCCCACTGTGTCACCCCCTAATACTCTGAGGGCCCCCTTCCCCACTGTCACCCCCTAATACTCTGAGGGCCCCCTTCCCCACTGTGTCACCCCCTACTACTCTGAGGGCCCCCTTCCCCACTGTCACCCGCTAATATTCTGTGGGCCCCCTTTCCCACTGTGTCATCCCCTAATACACTGATGGCCCCCTTTCCCACTGTTCCCACTAATACTCTGTGGGCTCTTTTCCCACTATGTCACCCCCTAATGCTCTGTGGGCCCCCTTCCCCACTGTGTCACCCCCTAATACTCTGAGGGCCCCCTTCCCCACTATGTCACCCCCTAATACTCTGAGGGCTCCCTTCCCCACTGTGTCACCCCTTATTACTCTGAGGACCCGCTTCCCCACTGTCACCCACTAATATTCTGTGGGCCCCTTTCCCACTGTGTCACCCCCTAATACACTGAGGGCCCCCTTCCCCACTGTGTCACCCCCTAATTCTCTGAGGGCCCGCTTCCCAACTGTCACCCACTAATACTCTGTGGGCCCCTTCCCCACTGTGTCACGCCTTACTACTCTGAGGGCCCCCTTCCCCACTGTGTCACGCCTTACTACTCTGAGGGCCCGCTTCCCCAATGTGTCACCCCCTAATACTCTGAGGGCCCCCTTCCCAACTGTCACCCACTAATACTCTGTGGGCCCCTTTCCCACTGTGTCACTCCCTAATACTCTGTGGGCCCCCTTCCCCACTGTGTCATCCCCTAATACTCTGAGGACCCCCTTCCCCATTGTCACCCACTAATTCTCTGTGGGCCCCTTTCCCACTGTGTTACCCCCTAATGCTCTGTGGGCCCCCTTCCCCACTGTGTCATCCCCTAATACTCTGAGGACCCCCTTCTCCAGTCACCCACTAACATTCTGTGGGCCCCCTTTCCCATTTTGTCACCCCCTAAAATTCTGTGGGCCTCCTTTCCCACTGTGTCACCCCCTACTACTCTGATGGCCCCCTTCCCCACTGTCAACGACTAATATTCTGTGGGCCTCCTTTCCCACTGTGTCACCCCCTAATACTCTGTGGGCCCTCTTTCCCACTGTGTCACCCCCTACTACTCTGTGGGCCCTCTTTCCCACTGTGTCACCCCCTAATGCTCTGAGGGACCCTTTCCCACTGTGTCACCCCCTAATACTCTGTGGGCCCCCTTTCCCACTGTGTCACCCCCTAATACTCTGAGGGTCCCCTCCCCACTGTGTCACCCCCTAGTACTCTGAGGGCCCCCTTCCCCACTGTGTCACCCCCTACTACTCTGAGGGCCCCCTTCCACACTGTCGTGTCACCCCCTAATACACTGAGGGCCCCCTTCCCCACTGTGTCACCCCCTAATACTCTGTGGGCCCCTTTCCCACTATGTCACCCTCTAATGCTCTGTGGTCCCCCTTCCCCACTGTGTCACCCCCTAATACTCTGAGGGCCCCCTTCCCCAATGTGTCACCCCCTAATACTCTGAGGGCCCCCATCCCCAATGTGTCACCCCCTAATACTCTGAGGGCCCCCTCCCCCACTATGTCACCCCCTAATACTCTGAGGGCCCCCTTCCCCACTGTGTCACCCCTTACTACTCTGGGGGCCCCCTTCCCCACTGTCACCCACTAATATTCTGTGGGCCCCTTTCCAACTGTGTCACCAACTAATACACTGAGGGCCCCCTTCCCCACTGTGTCACCCCCTAATTCTCTGAGGGCCCCCTTCCCCATTGTCACCCACTAATTCTCTGTGGGCCCCTTTCCCACTGTGTTACCCCCTAATGCTCTGTGGGCCCCCTTGCCCACTGTGTCATTCCCTAATACTCTGAGGACCCCCTTCCCCAGTCACCCACTAATATTCTGTGGGCCCCCTTTCCCACTTTGTCACCCCCTAAAACTCTGTGGGCCCCCTTTCCCACTGTCAACGACTAATATTCTTTGGGCCTCCTTTCCCACTGTGTCACCCCCTAATACTCTGTGGGCCCTCTTTCCCACTGTGTCACCCCCTACTACTATGTGGGCCCTCTTTCCCACTGTGTCACCCCCTAATGCTCTGAGAGACCCTTTCCCACTGTGTCACCCCCTAATACTCTGTGGGTCCACTTTCCCACTGTGTCACCCCCTAATGCTCTGAGGGACCCTTTCCCACTGTGTCATCCCCTAATACTCTGTGGGCCCCCTTCCCCACTGTGTCATCCCCTAATACTCTGAGGACCCCCTTTCCCAGTCACCCACTAATACTCTGTGGGCCCCCTTCCCCACTGTCACCCCCTAATACTCTGCGGACCCCTTTCCCCACTGTGTCACCCCCCAATACTCTGTGGGCCCCCTTCACCACTGTCACCCCGTAATGCTCTGTGGGCCCTCTTCCCCACTGTGTCACCCCCTAATACTCTGAAGGCCCCCTTCCCCACTGTGTCACCCTCTAATACTCTGAGGGCCCCCTTCCCCACTGTCACCCCCTAATACTCTGAGGGCCCCCTTCCCCACTGTGTCACCCCCTACTACTCTGAGGGCCCCCTTCCCCACTGTCACCCACTAATATTCTGTGGGCCCCCTTTCCCACTGTGTCATCCCCTAATACACTGATGGCCCCCTTCCCCACTGTTCCCACTAATACTCTGTGGGCTCTTTTCCCACTATGTCACCCCCTAATGCTCTGTGGGCCCCCTTCCCCACTGTGTCACCCCCTAATACTCTGAGGGCCCCCTTCCCCACTGTGTCACCCCCTAATACTCTGAGGGCCCCCATCCCCACTGTCACCCCCTAATACTCTGAGGGCCCCCTTCCCCACTATGTCACCCCCTAATACTCTGAGGGCCCCCTTCCCCACTGTGTCACCCCTTATTACTCTGAGGACCCGCTTCCCCACTGTCACCCACTAATATTCTGTGGGCCCCTTTCCCACTGTGTAACCCCCTAATACACTGAGGGGCCCCTTCCGCACTGTGTCACCCCCTAATTCTCTGAGGGCCCGCTTCCCAACTGTCACCCACTAATACTCTGTGGGCCCCTTCCCCACTGTGTCACGCCTTACTACTCTGAGGGCCCCCTTCCCCACTGTGTCACGCCTTACTACTCTGAGGGCCCCCTTCCCCAATGTGTCACCCCCTAATACTCTGAGGGCCCCCTTCCCAACTGTCACCCACTAATACTCTGTGGGCCCCTTTCCCACTGTGTCACTCCCTAATACTCTGTGGGCCCCCTTCCCCACTGTGTCATCCCCTAATACTCTGAGGACCCCCTTCCCCATTGTCACCCACTAATTCTCTGTGGGCCCCTTTCCCACTGTGTTACCCCCTAATGCTCTGTGGGCCCCCTTCCCCACTGTGTCATCCCCTAATACTCTGAGGACCCCCTTCTCCAGTCACCCACTAACATTCTGTGGGCCCCCTTTCCCATTTTGTCACCCCCTAAAATTCTGTGGGCCTCCTTTCCCACTGTGTCACCCCCTACTACTCTGATGGCCCCCTTCCCCACTGTCAACGACTAATATTCTGTGGGCCTCCTTTCCCACTGTGTCACCCCCTAATACTCTGTGGGCCCTCTTTCCCACTGTGTCACCCCCTACTACTCTGTGGGCCCTCTTTCCCACTGTGTCACCCCCTAATGCTCTGAGGGACCCTTTCCCACTGTGTCACCCCCTAATACTCTGTGGGTCCACTTTCCCACTGTGTTACCCCCTAATGCTCTGTGGGCCCCCTTCCCCACTGTGTCATCCCCTAATACTCTGAGGACCCCCTTCTCCAGTCACCCACTAACATTCTGTGGGCCCCCTTTCCCATTTTGTCACCCCCTAAAATTCTGTGGGCCTCCTTTCCCACTGTGTCACCCCCTACTACTCTGATGGCCCCCTTCCCCACTGTCAACGACTAATATTCTGTGGGCCTCCTTTCCCACTGTGTCACCCCCTAATACTCTGTGGGCCCTCTTTCCCACTGTGTCACCCCCTACTACTCTGTGGGCCCTCTTTCCCACTGTGTCACCCCCTAATGCTCTGAGGGACCCTTTCCCACTGTGTCACCCCCTAATACTCTGTGGGCCCCCTTTCCCACTGTGTCACCCCCTAATACTCTGAGGGTCCCCTCCCCACTGTGTCACCCCCTAGTACTCTGAGGGCCCCCTTCCCCACTGTGTCACCCCCTACTACTCTGAGGGCCCCCTTCCACACTGTCGTGTCACCCCCTAATACACTGAGGGCCCCCTTCCCCACTGTGTCACCCCCTAATACTCTGTGGGCCCCTTTCCCACTATGTCACCCTCTAATGCTCTGTGGTCCCCCTTCCCCACTGTGTCACCCCCTAATACTCTGAGGGCCCCCTTCCCCAATGTGTCACCCCCTAATACTCTGAGGGCCCCCATCCCCAATGTGTCACCCCCTAATACTCTGAGGGCCCCCTCCCCCACTATGTCACCCCCTAATACTCTGAGGGCCCCCTTCCCCACTGTGTCACCCCTTACTACTCTGGGGGCCCCCTTCCCCACTGTCACCCACTAATATTCTGTGGGCCCCTTTCCAACTGTGTCACCAACTAATACACTGAGGGCCCCCTTCCCCACTGTGTCACCCCCTAATTCTCTGAGGGCCCCCTTCCCCATTGTCACCCACTAATTCTCTGTGGGCCCCTTTCCCACTGTGTTACCCCCTAATGCTCTGTGGGCCCCCTTGCCCACTGTGTCATTCCCTAATACTCTGAGGACCCCCTTCCCCAGTCACCCACTAATATTCTGTGGGCCCCCTTTCCCACTTTGTCACCCCCTAAAACTCTGTGGGCCCCCTTTCCCACTGTCAACGACTAATATTCTTTGGGCCTCCTTTCCCACTGTGTCACCCCCTAATACTCTGTGGGCCCTCTTTCCCACTGTGTCACCCCCTACTACTATGTGGGCCCTCTTTCCCACTGTGTCACCCCCTAATGCTCTGAGAGACCCTTTCCCACTGTGTCACCCCCTAATACTCTGTGGGTCCACTTTCCCACTGTGTCACCCCCTAATGCTCTGAGGGACCCTTTCCCACTGTGTCATCCCCTAATACTCTGTGGGCCCCCTTCCCCACTGTGTCATCCCCTAATACTCTGAGGACCCCCTTTCCCAGTCACCCACTAATACTCTGTGGGCCCCCTTCCCCACTGTCACCCCCTAACACTCTGCGGACCCCTTTCCCCACTGTGTCACCCCCCAATACTCTGTGGGCCCCCTTCACCACTGTCACCCCGTAATGCTCTGTGGGCCCTCTTCCCCACTGTGTCACCCCCTAATACTCTGAAGGCCCCCTTCCCCACTGTGTCACCCTCTAATACTCTGAGGGCCCCCTTCCCCACTGTCACCCCCTAATACTCTGAGGGCCCCCTTCCCCACTGTGTCACCCCCTACTACTCTGAGGGCCCCCTACCCCACTGTCACCCACTAATATTCTGTGGGCCCCCTTTCCCACTGTGTCATCCCCTAATACACTGATGGCCCCCTTCCCCACTGTTCCCACTAATACTCTGTGGGCTCTTTTCCCACTATGTCACCCCTAATGCTCTGTGGGCCCCCTTCCCCACTGTGTCACCCCCTAATACTCTGAGGGCCCCCTTCCCCACTGTGTCACCCCCTAATACTCTGAGGGCCCCCATCCCCACTGTCACCCCCTAATACTCTGAGGGCCCCCTTCCTCACTATGTCACCCCCTAATACTCTGAGGGCCCCCTTCCCCACTGTGTCACCCCTTATTACTCTGAGGACCCGCTTCCCCACTGTCACCCACTAATATTCTGTGGGCCCCTTTCCCACTGTGTAACCCCCTAATACACTGAGGGGCCCCTTCCCCACTGTGTCACCCCCTAATTCTCTGAGGGCCCGCTTCCCAACTGTCACCCACTAATACTCTGTGGGCCCCTTCCCCACTGTGTCACGCCTTACTACTCTGAGGGCCCCCTTCCCCACTGTGTCACGCCTTACTACTCTGAGGGCCCCCTTCCCCAATGTGTCACCCCCTAATACTCTGAGGGCCCCCTTCCCAACTGTCACCCACTAATACTCTGTGGGCCCCTTTCCCACTGTGTCACTCCCTAATACTCTGTGGGCCCCCTTCCCCACTGTGTCATCCCCTAATACTCTGAGGACCCCCTTCCCCATTGTCACCCACTAATTCTCTGTGGGCCCCTTTCCCACTGTGTTACCCCCTAATGCTCTGTGGGCCCCCTTCCCCACTGTGTCATCCCCTAATACTCTGAGGACCCCCTTCTCCAGTCACCCACTAACATTCTGTGGGCCCCCTTTCCCATTTTGTCACCCCCTAAAATTCTGTGGGCCTCTTTCCCACTGTGTCACCCCCTACTACTCTGATGGCCCCCTTCCCCACTGTCAACGACTAATATTCTGTGGGCCTCCTTTCCCACTGTGTCACCCCCTAATACTCTGTGGGCCCTCTTTCCCACTGTGTCACCCCCTACTACTCTGTGGGCCCTCTTTCCCACTGTGTCACCCCCTAATGCTCTGAGGGACCCTTTCCCACTGTGTCACCCCCTAATACTCTGTGGGCCCCCTTTCCCACTGTGTCACCCCCTAATACTCTGAGGGCCCCCTCCCCACTGTGTCACCCCCTACTACTCTGAGGGCCCCCTTCCCCACTGTGTCACCCCCTACTACTCTGAGGGCCCCCTTCCACACTGTCGTGTCACCCCCTAATACACTGAGGGCCCCCTTCCCCACTGTGTCACCCCCTAATAATCTGTGGGCCCCTTTCCCACTATGTCACCCTCTAATGCTCTGTGGTCCCCCTTCCCCACTGTGTCACCCCCTAATACTCTGAGGGCCCCCTTCCCCAATGTGTCACTCCCTAATACTCTGAGGGCCCCCATCCCCACTGTGTCACCCCCTAACACTCTGAGGGCCCCCTCCCCCACTATGTCACCCCCTAATACTCTGAGGGCCCCCTTCCCCACTGTGTCACCCCCTACTACTCTGACGGCCCCCTTCCACACTGTCGTGTCACCCCCTAATACACTGAGGGCCCCCTTCCCCACTGTGTCACCCCCTAATACTCTGTGGGCCCCCTTTCCCACTGTGTCATCCCCTAATACTCTAAGGGCCCCCTCCCCACTGTGTCACCCCCTACTAATCTGAGGGCCCCCTTCCCCACTGTGTCACCCCCTACTACTCTGAGGGCCCCCTTCCACACTGTCGTGTCACCCCCTAATACACTGAGGGCCCCCTTCCCCACTGTGTCACCCCCTAATACTCTGTGGGCCCCTTTCCCACTATGTCACCCTCTAATGCTCTGTGGTCCCCCTTCCCCACTGTGTCACCCCCTAATACTCTGAGGGCCCCCTTCCCCAATGTGTCACCCCCTAATACTCTGAGGGCCCCCATCCCCACTGTGTCACCCCCTAATACTCTGAGGGCCCCCTCCCCCACTATGTCACCCCCTAATACTCTGAGGGCCCCCTTCCCCACTGTGTCACCCCTTACTACTCTGGGGGCCCCCTTCCCCACTGTCACCCACTAATATTCTGTGGGCCCATTTCCAACTGTGTCACCAACTAATACACTGAGGGCCCCCTTCCCCACTGCGTCACCCCCTAATTCTCTGAGGGCCCCCTTCCCCATTGTCACCCACTAATTCTCTGTGGGCCCCTTTCCCACTGTGTTACCCCCTAATGCTCTGTGGGCCCCCTTCCCCACTGTGTCATTCCCTAATACTCTGAGGACACCCTTCCCCAGTCACCCACTAATATTCTGTGGGCCCCCTTTCCCACCTTGTCACCCCCTAAAACTCTGTGGGCCCCCTTTCCCACTGTCAACGACTAATATTCTTTGGGCCTCCTTTCACACTGTGTCACCCCTTAATACTCTGTGGGCCCTCTTTCCCACTGTGTCACCCCCTACTACTCTGTGGGCCCTCTTTCCCACTGTGTCACCCCCTAATGCTCTGAGGGACCCTGTCCCACTGTGTCACCCCCTAATACTCTGTGGGTCCACTTTCCCACTGTGTCACCCCCTAATGCTCTGAGGGACCCTCTCCCACTGTGTCATCCCCTAATACTCTGTGGGCCCCCTTCCCCACTGTGTCATCCCCTAATACTCTGAGGACCCCCTTCCCCAGTCACCCACTAATACTCTGTGGGCCCTCTTCCCCACTGTCACCCCCTAATACTCTGAGGACCCCTTTCCCCACTGTGTCAGCCCCTAATACTCTGTGGGCCCCCTTCACCACTGTCACCCCGTAATGCTCTGTGGGCCCTCTTCCCCACTGTGTCACCCCCTAATACTCTGAAGGCCCCCTTCCCCACTGTGTCACCCCCTAATACTCTGAGGGCCCCCTTCCCCACTGTCACCCCCTAATACTCTGAGGGCCCCATTCCCCACTGTGTCACCCCCTACTACTCTGAGGGCCCCCTTCCCCACTGTCACCCACTAATATTCTGTGGGCCCCCTTTCCCACTGTGTCATCCCCTAATACACTGATGGCCCCCTTCCCCACTGTTCCCACTAATACTCTGTGGGCTCTTTTCCCACTATGTCACCCCCTAATGCTCTGTGGGCCCCCTTCCCCACTGTGTCACCCCCTAATACTCTGAGGGCCCCCTTCCCCACTGTGTCACCCCCTAATACTCTGAGGGCCCCCATCCCCACTGTCACCCCCTAATACTCTGAGGGCCCCCTTCCCCACTATGTCACCCCCTAATACTCTGAGGGCCCCCTTCCCCACTGTGTCACCCCTTATTACTCTGAGGACCCGCTTCCCCACTGTCACCCACTAATATTCTGTGGGCCCCTTTCTCACTGTGTCACCCCCTAATACACTGAGGGCCCCCTTCCCCACTGTGTCACCCCCTAATTCTCTGAGGGCCCACTTCCCAACTGTCACCCACTAATACTCTGTGGGCCCCTTCCCCACTGTGTCACGCCTTACTACTCTGAGGGCCCCCTTCCCCACTGTGTCACGCCTTACTACTCTGAGGGCCCCCTTCCCCAATGTGTCACCCCCTAATACTCTGAGGGCCCCCTTCCCAACTGTCACCCACTAATACTCTGTGGGCCCCTTTCCCACTGTGTCACTCCCTAATACTCTGTGGGCCCCCTTCCCCACTGTGTCATCCCCTAATACTCTGAGGACCCCCTTCCCCATTGTCACCCACTAATTCTCTGTGGGCCCCTTTCCCACTGTGTTACCCCCTAATGCTCTGTGGGCCCCCTTCCCCACTGTGTCATCCCCTAATACTCTGAGGACCCCCTTCTCCAGTCACCCACTAATTCTCTGTGGGCCCCCTTTCCCATTTTGTCACCCCCTAAAATTCTGTGGGCTTCCTTTCCCACTGTGTCACCCCCTACTACTCTGATGGCCCCCTTCCCCACTGTCAACGACTAATATTCTGTGGGCCTCCTTTCCCACTGTGTCACCCCCTAATACTCTGTGGGCCCTCTTTCCCACTGTGTCACCCCCTACTACTCTGTGGGCCCTCTTTCCCACTGTGTCACCCCCTAATGCTCTGAGGGACCCTTTCCCACTGTGTCACCCCCTAATACTCTGTGGACCCCCTTTCCCACTGTGTCACCCCCTAATACTCTGAGGGCCCCCTCCCCACTGTGTCACCCCCTACTACTCTGAGGGCCCCCTTCCCCACTGTGTCACCCCCTACTACTCTGAGGGCCCCCTTCCACACTGTCGTGTCACCCCCTAATACACTGAGGGCCCCCTTCCCCACTGTGTCACCCCCTAATAATCTGTGGGCCCCTTTCCCACTATGTCACCCTCTAATGCTCTGTGGTCCCCCTTCCCCACTGTGTCACCCCCTAATACTCTGAGGGCCCCCTTCCCCAATGTGTCACTCCCTAATACTCTGAGGGCCCCCATCCCCACTGTGTCACCCCCTAACACTCTGAGGGCCCCCTCCCCCACTATGTCACCCCCTAATACTCTGAGGGCCCCCTTCCCCACTGTGTCACCCCTTACTACTCTGGGGGCCCCATTCCCCACTGTCACCCACTAATATTCTGTGGGCCCCTTTCCAACTGTGTCACCAACTAATACACTTAGGGCCCCCTTCCCCACTGTGTCACCCCCTAATTCTCTGAGGGCCCCCTTCCCCATTGTCACCCACTAATTCTCTGTGGGCCCCTTTCCCACTGTGTTACCCCCTAATGCTCTGTGGGCCCCCTTCCCCACTGTGTCATTCCCTAATACTCTGAGGACCCCCTTCCCCAGTCACCCACTAATATTCTGTGGGCCCCCTTTCCCACTGTCAATGACTAATATTCTTTGGGCCTCCTTTCCCACTGTGTCACCCCCTAATACTCTGTGGGCCCTCTTTCCCACTGTGTCACCCCCTACTACTCTGTGGGCCCTCTTTCCCACTGTGTCACCCCCTAATGCTCTGAGGGACCCTTTCCCACTGTGTCACCCCCTAATACTCTGTGGGTCCACTTTCCCACTGTGTCACCCTCTAATGCTCTGAGGGACCCTTTCCCACTGTGTCACCCCCTAATACTCTGTGGGTCCACTTTCCCACTGTGTCACCCCCTAATGCTCTGAGGGACCCTTTCCCACTGTGTCACCCCCTAATACTCTGTGGGTCCACTTTCCCACTGTGTCACCCCCTAATGCTCTGAGGGACCCTTTCCCACTGTGTCATCCCCTAATACTCTGAGGACCCCCTTCCCCAGTCACCCACTAATACTCTGTGGGCCCCATTCCCCACTGTCACCCCCTAATACTCTGAGGACCCCTTTCCCCACTGTGTCACCCCCTAATACTCTGTGGGCCCCCTTCACCACTGTCACCCTGTAATGCTCTGTGGGCCCTCTTCCCCACTGTGTCACCCCCTAATACTCTGAAGTCCCCCTTCCCCACTGTGTCACCCCCTAATACTCTGAGGGCCCCCTTCCCCACTGTCACCCCCTAATACTCTGAGGGCCCCCTTCCCCACTGTGTCACCCCCTACTACTCTGAGGGCCCCCTTCCCCACTGTCACCCACTAATATTCTGTGGGCCCCCTTTCCCAATGTGTCATCCCCTAATACACTGATGGCCCCCTTCCCCACTGTTCCCACTAATACTCTGTGGGCTCTTTTCCCACTATGTCACCCCCTAATGCTCTGTGGGCCCCCTTCCCCACTGTGTCACCCCCTAATACTCTGAGGGCCCCCTTCCCCACTGTGTCACCCTCTAATACTCTGAGGGCCCCCATCCCCACTGTCACCCCCTAATACTCTGAGGGCCCCCTTCCCCACTATGTCACCCCCTAATACTCTGAGGGCCCCCTTCCCCACTGTGTCACCCCTTATTACTCTGAGGACCCGCTTCCCCACTGTCACCCACTAATATTCTGTGGGCCCCTTTCCCACTGTGTCACCCCCTAATACACTGAGGGCCCCCTTCCCCAATGTGTCACCCCCTAATTCTCTGAGGGTCCGCTTCCCAACTGTCACCCACTAATACTCTGTGGGCCCCTTCCCCACTGTGTCACGCCTTACTACTCTGAGGGCCCCCTTCCCCACTGTGTCACGCCTTACTACTCTGAGGGCCCCCTTCCCCAATGTGTCACCCCCTAATACTCTGAGGGCCCCCTTCCCAACTGTCACCCACTAATACTCTGTGGGCCCCTTTCCCACTGTGTCACTCCCTAATACTCTGTGGGCCCCCTTCCCCACTGTGTCATCCCCTAATACTCTGAGGACCCCCTTCCCCATTGTCACCCACTAATTCTCTGTGGGCCCCTTTCCCACTGTGTTACCCCCTAATGATCTGTGGGCCCCCTTCCCCACTGTGTCATCCCCTAATACTCTGAGGACCCCCTTCTCCAGTCACCCACTAATATTCTGTGGGCCCCCTTTCCCATTTTGTCACCCCCTAAAATTCTGTGGGCCTCCTTTCCCACTGTGTCACCCCCTACTACTCTGATGGCCCCCTTCCCCACTGTCAACGACTAATATTCTGTGGGCCTCCTTTCCCACTGTGTCACCACCTAATACTCTGTGGGCCCTCTTTCCCACTGTGTCACCCCCTACTACTCTGTGGGCCCTCTTTCCCACTGTGTCACCCCCTAATGCTCTGAGGGACCCTTTCCCACTGTGTCACCCCCTAATACTCTGAGGGCCCCCTCCCCACTGTGTCACCCCCTACTACTCTGAGGGCCCCCTTCCCCACTGTGTCACCCCCTACTACTCTGAGGGCCCCCTTCCACACTGTCGTGTCACCCCCTAATACACTGAGGGCCCCCTTCCCCACTGTGTCACCCCCTAATACTCTGTGGGCCCCTTTCCCACTATGTCACCCTCTAATGCTCTGTGGTCCCCCTTCCCCACTGTGTCACCCCCTAATACTCTGAGGGCCCCCTTCCCCAATGTGTCACTCCCTAATACTCTGAGGGCCCCCATCCCCACTGTGTCACCCCCTAACACTCTGAGGGCCCCCTCCCCCACTATGTCACCCCCTAATACTCTGAGGGCCCCCTTCCCCACTGTGTCACCCCTTACTACTCTGGGGGCCCCCTTCCCCACTGTCACCCACTAATATTCTGTGGGCCCCTTTCCAACTGTGTCACCAACTAATACACTGAGGGCCCCCTTCCCCACTGTGTCACCCCCTAATTCTCTGAGGGCCCCCTTCACCATTGTCACCCACTAATACTCTGTGGGCCCCTTTCCCACTGTGTTACCCCCTAATGCTCTGTGGGCCCCCTTCCCCACTGTGTCATTCCCTAATACTCTGAGGACCCCCTTCCCCAGTCACCCACTAATATTCTGTGGGCCCCCTTTCCCACTGTCAATGACTAATATTCTTTGGGCCTCCTTTCCCACTGTGTCACCCCCTAATACTCTGTGGGCCCTCTTTCCCACTGTGTCACCCCCTACTACTCTGTGGGCCCTCTTTCCCACTGTGTCACCCCCTAATGCTCTGAGGGACCCTTTCCCACTGTGTCACCCCCTAATACTCTGTGGGTCCACTTTCCCACTGTGTCACCCCCTAATGCTCTGAGGGACCCTTTCCCACTGTGTCATCCCCTAATACTCTGTGGGCCCCCTTCCCCACTGTGTCATCCCCTAATACTCTGAGGACCCCCTTCCCCAGTCACCCACTAATACTCTGTGGGCCCCCTTCCCCACTGTCACCCCCTAATACTCTGAGGACCCCTTTCCCCACTGTGTCACCCCCTAATACTCTGTGGGCCCCCTTCACCACTGTCACCCCGTAATGCTCTGTGGGCCCTCTTCCCCACTGTGTCACCCCCTAATTCTCTGAAGGCCCCCTTCCCCACTGTGTCACCCCCTAATACTCTGAGGGCCCCCTTCCCCACTGTCACCCCCTAATACTCTGAGGGCCCCCTTCCCCACTGTGTCACCCCCTACTACTCTGAGGGCCCACTTCCCCACTGTCACCCACTAATATTCTGTGGGCCCCCTTTCCCACTGTGTCATCCCCTAATACACTGATGGCCCCCTTCCCCACTGTTCCCACTAATACTCTGTGGGCTCTTTTCCCACTATGTCACCCCCTAATGCTCTGTGGGCCCCCTTCCCCACTGTGTCACCCCCTAATACTCTGAGGGCCCCCTTCCCCACTGTGTCACCCCCTAATACTCTGAGGGCCCCCATCCCCACTGTCACCCCCTAATACTCTGAGGGCCCCCTTCCCCACTATGTCACCCCCTAATACTCTGAGGGCCCCCTTCCCCACTGTGTCACCCCTTATTACTCTGAGGACCCGCTTCCCCACTGTCACCCACTAATATTCTGTGGGCCCCTTTCCCACTGTGTCACCCCCTAATACACTGAGGGCCCCCTTCCCCAATGTGTCACCCCCTAATTCTCTGAGGGCCCGCTTCCCAACTGTCACCCACTAATACTCTGTGGGCCCCTTCCCCACTGTGTCACGCCTTACTACTCTGAGGGCCCCCTTCCCCACTGTGTCACGCCTTACTACTCTGAGGGCCCCCTTCCCCAATGTGTCACCCCCTAATACTCTGAGGGCCCCCTTCCCAACTGTCACCCACTAATACTCTGTGGGCCCCTTTACCACTGTGTCACTCCCTAATACTCTGTGGGCCCCCTTCCCCACTGTGTCATCCCCTAATACTCTGAGGACCCCCTTCCCCATTGTCACCCACTTATTCTCTGTGGGCCCCTTTCCCACTGTGTTACCCCCTAATGCTCTGTGGGCCCCCTTCCCCACTGTGTCATCCCCTAATACTCTGAGGACCCCCTTCTCCAGTCACCCACTAACATTCTGTGGGCCCCCTTTCCCATTTTGTCACCCCCTAAAATTCTGTGGGCCTCCTTTCCCACTGTGTCACCCCCTACTACTCTGATGGCCCCCTTCCCCACTGTCAACGACTAATATTCTGTGGGCCTCCTTTCCCACTGTGTCACCACCTAATACTCTGTGGGCCCTCTTTCCCACTGTGTCACCCCCTACTACTCTGTGGGCCCTCTTTCCCACTGTGTCACCCCCTAATGCTCTGAGGGACCCTTTCCCACTGTGTCACCCCCTAATACTCTGAGGGCCCCCTCCCCACTGTGTCACCCCCTACTACTCTGAGGGCCCCCTTCCCCACTGTGTCACCCCCTACTACTCTGAGGGCCCCCTTCCACACTGTCGTGTCACCCCCTAATACACTGAGGGCCCCCTTTCCCACTGTGTCACCCCCTAATACTCTGTGGGCCCCTTTCCCACTATGTCACCCTCTAATGCTCTGTGGTCCCCCTTCCCCACTTTGTCACCCCCTAAAACTCTGAGGGCCCCCTTCCCCAATGTGTCACCCCCTAATACTCTCAGGGCCCCCATCCCCACTGTGTCACCCCCTAATACTCTGAGGGCCCCCTCCCCCACTATGTCACCCCCTAATACTCTGAGGGCCCCCTTCCCCACTGTGTCACCCCTTACTACTCTGGGGGCCCCCTTCCCCACTGTTACCCACTAATATTCTTTGGGCCCTTTTCCAACTGTGTCACCAACTAATACACTGAGGGCCCCCTTCCCCACTGTGTCACCCCCTAATTCTCTGAGGGCCCCCTTCCCCATTGTCACCCACTAATTCTCTGTGGGCCCCTTTCCCACTGCGTTACCCCCTAATGCTCTGTGGTCCCCTTCCCCACTGTGTCATTCCCTAATACTCTGAGGACCCCCTTCCCCAGTCACCCACTAATATTCTGTGGGCCCCCTTTCCCACTTTGTCACCCCCTAAAACTCTGTGGGCCCCCTTTCCCACTGTCAACGACTAATATTCTTTGGGCCTCCTTTCCCACTGTGTCACCCCCTAATACTCTGTGGGCCCTCTTTCCCACTGTGTCACCCCCTACTACTCTGTGGGCCCTCTTTCCCACTGTGTCACCCCCTAATGCTCTGAGGGACCCTTTCCCACTGTGTCACCCCCTAATACTCTGTGGGTCCACTTTCCCACTGTGTCACCCCCTAATGCTCTGAGGGACCCTTTCCCACTGTGTCATCCCCTAATACTCTGTGGGCCCCCTTCCCCACTGTGTCATCCCCTAATACTCTGAGGACCCCCTTCCCCAGTCACCCACTAATACTCTGTGGGCCCCCTTCCCCACTGTCACCCCCTAATACCCTGAGGACCCATTTCCCCACTGTGTCACCCCCTAATACTCTGTGGGCCCCCTTCACCACTGTCACCCCGTAATGCTCTGTGGGCCCTCTTCCCCACTGTGTCACCCCCTAATACTCTGAAGGCCCCCTTCCCCACTGTGTCACCCCCTAATACTCTGAGGGCCCCCTTCCCCACTGTCACCCCCTAATACTCTGAGGTCCCCCTTCCCCACTGTGTCACCCCCTACTACTCTGAGGGCCCCCTTCCCCACTGTCACCCACTAATATTCTGTGGGCCCCCTTTCCCACTGTGTCATCCCCTAATACACTGATGGCCCCCTTCCCCACTGTTCCCACTAATACTCTGTGGGCTCTTTTCCCACTATGTCACCCCCTAATGCTCTGTGGGCCCCCTTCCCCACTGTGTCACCCCCTAATACTCTGAGGGCCCCCTTCCCCACTGTGTCACCCCCTAATACTCTGATGGCCCCCATCCCCAATGTCACCCCCTAATACTCTGAGGGCCCCCTTCCCCACTATGTCACCCCCTAATACTCTGAGGGCCACCTTCCCCACTGTGTCACCCCTTATTACTCTGAGGACCCGCTGCCCCACTGTCACGCACTAATATTCTGTGGGCCCCTTTCCAACTGTGTCACCCCCTAATACACTGAGGGCCCCCTTCCCCACTGTGTCACCCCCTAATTCTCTGAGGGCCCGCTTCCCAACTGTCACCCACTAATACTCTGTGGGCCCCTTCCCCACTGTGTCACTCCCTAATACTCTGTGGGCCCCCTTCCCCACTGTGTCATCCCCTAATACTCTGAGGACCCCCTTCCCCATTGTCACCCACTAATTCTCTGTGGGCCCCTTTCCCACTGTGTTACCCCCTAATGCTCTGTGCGCCCCCTTCCCCACTGTGTCATCCCCTAATACTCTGAGGACCACCTTCTCCAGTCACCCACTAACATTCTGTGGGCCCCCTTTCCCATTTTGTCACCCCCTAAAATTCTGTGGGCCTCCTTTCCCACTGTGTCACCCCCTACTACTCTGATGGCCCCCTTCCCCACTGTCAACGACTAATATTCTGTGGGCCTCCTTTCCCACTGTGTCACCCCCTAATACTCTGTGGGCCCTCTTTCCCACTGTGTCACCCCCTACTACTCTGTGGGCCCTCTTTCCCACTGTGTCACCCCCTAATGCTCTGAGGGACCCTTTCCCACTGTGTCACCCCCTAATACTCTGTGGGCCCCCTTTCCCACTGTGTCACCCCCTAATACTCTGAGGGCCCCTCCCCACTGTGTCACCCCCTACAACTCTGAGGGCCCCCTTCCCCACTGTTTCACCCCCTACTACTCTGAGGGCCCCCTTCCACACTGTCGTGTCGCCCCCTAATACACTGAGGGCTCCCTTCCCCACTGTGTCACCCCCTAATACTCTGTGGGCCCCTTTCCCACTATGTCACCCTCTAATGCTCTGTGGTCCCCCTTCCCCACTGTGTCACCCCCTAATACTCTGACGGCCCCCTTCCCCAATGTGTCACCCCCTAATACTCTGAGGGCCCCCATCCCCACTGTGTCACCCCCTAATACTCTGAGGGCCCCCTCCCCCACTATGTCACCCCCTAATACTCTGAGGGCCCCCTTCCCCACTGTGTCACCCCTTACTACTCTGGGGGCCCCCTTCCCCACTGTCACCCACTAATATTCTGTGGGCCCCTTTCCAACTGTGTCACCAACTAATACACTGAGGGCCCACTTCCCCACTGTGTCATCCCCTAATACTCTGAGGACCCCCTTCCCCATTGTCACCCACTAATTCTCTGTGGGCCCCTTTCCCACTGTGTTACACCCTAATGCTCTGTGGGCCCCCTTCCCCACTGTGTCATCCCCTAATATTCTGAGGACCCCCTTCTCCAGTCCCCCACCAACATTCTGTGGGCCCCCTTTCCCATTTTGTCACCCCCTAAAATTCTGTGGGCCTCCTTTCCCACTGTGTCACCCCCTACTACTCTGATGGCCCCCTTCCCCACTGTCAACGACTAATATTCTGTGGGCCTCCTTTCCCACTGTGTCACCCCCTAATACTCTGTGGGCCCTCTTTCCCACTGTGTCACCCCCTAATACTCTGAGGACCCCCTTCCCCAGTCACCCACTAATATTCTGTGGGCCCCCTTTCCCACTTTGTCACCCCCTAAAACTCTGTGGGCCCCCTTTCCCACTGTCAATGACTAATATTCTTTGGGCCTCCTTTCCCACTGTGTCACCCCCTAATACTATGTGGGCCCTCTTTCCCACTGTGTCACCCCCTACTACTCTGTGGGCCCGCTTTCCCACTGTGTCACCCCCTAATGCTCTGAGGGACCCTTTCCCACTGTGTCACCCCCTAATACTCTGTGGGTCCACTTTCCCACTGTGTCACCCCCTAATGCTCTGAGGGACCCTTTCCCACTGTGTCATCCCCTAATACTCTGTGGGCCCCCTTCCCCACTGTGTCATCCCCTAATACTCTGAGGACCCCCTTCCCCAGTCACCCACTAATACTCTGTGGGCCCCCTTCCCCACTGTCACCCCCTAATACTCTGAGGACCCCTTTCCCCACTGTGTCACCCCCTAATACTCTGTGGGCCCCCTTCACCACTGTCACCCCGTAATGCTCTGTGGGCCCTCTTCCCCACTGTGTCACCCCCTAATACTCTGAAAGCCCCCTTCCCCACTGTGTCACCCCCTAATACTCTGAGGGCCCCCTTCCCCACTGTCACCCCCTAATACTCTCAGGGCCCCCTTCCCCACTGTGTCACCCCCTACTACGCTGAGGGCCCCCTTCCCCACTGTCACCCACTAATATTCTGTGGGCCCCCTTTCCCACTGTGTCATCCCCTAATACACTGATGGCCCCCTTCCCCACTGTTCCCACTAATACTCTGTGGGCTCTTTTCCCACTATGTCACCCCCTAATGCTCTGTGGGCCCCCTTCCCCACTGTGTCACCCCCTAATACTCTGAGGGCCCCCATCCCCACTGTCACCCCCTAATACTCTGAGGGCCCCCTTCCCCACTATGTCACCCCCTAATACTCTGAGGGCCCCCTTCCCCACTGTGTCACCCCTTATTACTCTGAGGACCCGCTTACCCACTGTCACCCACTAATATTCTGTGGGCCCCTTTCCCACTGTGTCACCCCCTAATACACTGAGGGCCCCCTTCCCCACTGTGTCACCCCCTAATTCTCTGAGGGCCCGCTTCCCAACTGTCACCCACTAATACTCTGTGGGCCCCTTCCCCACTGTGTCACGCCTTACTACTCTGAGGGCCCCCTTCCCCACTGTGTCACGCCTTACTACTCTGAGGGCCCCCTTCCCCAATGTGTCACCCCCTAATACTCTGAGGGCCCCCTTCCCAACTGTCACCCACTAATACTCTGTGGGCCCCTTTCCCACTGTGTCACTCCCTAATACTCTGTGGGCCCCCTTCCCCACTGTGTCATCCCCTAATACTCTGAGGACCCCCTTCCCCATTGTCACCCACTAATTCTCTGTGGGCCCCTTTCCCACTGTGTTACCCCCTAATGCTCTGTGGGCCCCCTTCCCCACTGTGTCATCCCCTAATACTCTGAGGACCCCCTTCTCCAGTCACCCACTAACATTCTGTGGGCCCCCTTTCCCATTTTGTCACCCCCTAAAATTCTGTGGGCCTCCTTTCCCACTGTGTCACCCCCTACTACTCTGATGGCCCCCTTCCCCACTGTCAACGACTAATATTCTGTGGGCCTCCTTTCCCACTGTGTCACCCCCTAATACTCTGTGGGCCCTCTTTCCCACTGTGTCACCCCCTACTACTCTGTGGGCCCTCTTTCCCACTGTGTCACCCCCTAATGCTCTGAGGGACCCTTTCCCACTGTGTCACCCCCTAATACTCTGTGGGCCCCCTTTCCCACTGTGTCCCCCCTAATACTCTGAGGGCCCCCTCCCCACTGTGTCACCCCCTACTACTCTGAGGGCCCCCTTCCCCACTGTGTCACCCCCTACTACTCTGAGGGCCCCCTTCCACACTGTTGTGTCACCCCCTAATACACTGAGGGCCCCCTTCCCCACTGTGTCACCCCCTAATACTCTGTGGGCCCCTTTCCCACTATGTCACCCTCTAATGCTCTGTGGTCCCCCTTCCCCACTGTGTCACCCCCTAATAATCTGAGGGCCCCCTTCCCCAATGTGTCACCCCCTAATACTCTGAGAGCCCCCATCCCCACTGTGTCACCCCCTAATACTCTGAGGGCCCCCTCCCCCACTATGTCACCCCCTAATACTCTGAGGGCCCCCTTCCCCACTGTGTCACCCCTTACTACTCTGGGGGCCCCCTTCCCCACTGTCACCCACTAATATTCTGTGGGCCCCTTTCCAACTGTGTCACCAACTAATACACTGAGGGCCCCCTTCCCCACTGTGTCACCCCCTAATTCTCGGAGGGCCCCCTTCCCCATTGTCACCCACTAATTCTCTGTGGGCCCCTTTCCCACTATTACCCCTAATGCTCTGTGGGCCCCCTTCCCCACTGTGTCATTCCCTAATACTCTGAGGACCCCCTTCCCCAGTCACCCACTAATATTCTGTGGGCCCCCTTTCCCACTTTGTCACCCCCTAAAACTCTGTGGGCCCCCTTTCCCACTGTCAACGACTAATATTCTTTGGGCCTCCTTTCCCACTGTGTCACCCCCTAATACTCTGTGGGCCCTCTTTCCCACTGTGTCACCCCCTACTACTCTGTGGGCCCTCTTTCCCACTGTGTCACCCCCTAATACTCTGAGGGCCCCCTTCCCCACTGTGTCACCCCCTAATACTCTGAGGGCCCCCTTCCCAACTGTCACCCACTAATTCTCTGAGGGCCCCCTTCCCCACTGTGTCACGCCTTACTACTCTGAGGGCCCCCTTCCCCAATGTGTCACCCCCTAATACTGAGGGCCCCCTTCCCAACTGTCACCCAATAATATTCTGTGGGCCCCTTTCCCACTGTGTCACCCACTAATACTCTGTGGGCCCCCTTCCCCACTGTCACCCCCTAATACTCTGAGGACCCCTTTTCCCACTGTGTCACCCCCTAATACTCTGTGGGCCCCCTTCACCACTGTCACCCCGTAATGCTCTGTGGGCCCTCTTCCCCACTGTGTCACCCCCTAATACTCTGAAGGCCCCCTTCCCCACTGTGTCACCCCCTAATACTCTGAGGGCCCCCTTCCCCACTGTCACCCCCTAATACTCTGAGGGCCCCCTTCCCCACTGTGTCACCCCCTACTACTCTGAGGGCCCCCTTCCCCACTGTCACCCACTAATATTCTGTGGGCCCCCTTTCCCACTGTGTCATCCCCTAATACACTGATGGCCCCCTTCCCCACTGTTCCCACTAATACTCTGTGGGCTCTTTTCCCACTATGTCACCCCCTAATGCTCTGTGGGCCCCCTTCCCCACTGTGTCACCCCCTAATACTCTGAGGGCCCCCTTCCCCACTGTGTCACCCCCTAATACTCTGAGGGCCCCCATCCCCACTGTCACCCCCTAATACTCTGAGGGCCCCCTTCCCCACTATGTCACCCCCTAATACTCTGAGGGCCCCCTTCCCCACTGTGTCACCCCTTATTACTCTGAGGACCCGCTTCCCCACTGTCACCCACTAATATTCTGTGGGCCCCTTTCCCACTGTGTCATCCCCTAATACACTGAGGGCCCCCTTCCCCACTGTGTTACCCCCTAATTCTCTGAGAGCCCGCTTCCCAACTGTCACCCACTAATACTCTGTGGGCCCCTTCCCCACTGTGTCACGCCTTACTACTCTGAGGGCCCCCTTCCCCACTGTGTCACGCCTTACTACTCTGAGGGCCCCCTTCCCCAATGTGTCACCCCCTAATACTCTGAGGGCCCCCTTCCCAACTGTCACCCACTAATACTCTGTGGGCCCCTTTCCCACTGTGTCACCCCCTACTACTCTGTGGGCCCTCTTTCCCACTGTGTCACCCCCTAATACTCTGAGGGCCCCCTTCCCCACTGTGTCACCCCCTAATACTCTGAGGGCCCCCTTCCCAACTGTCACCCACTAATTCTCTGAGGGCCCCCTTCCCCACTGTGTCACGCCTTACTACTCTGAGGGCCCCCTTCCCCACTGTGTCACCCCCTAATACTCTGAGGGCCCCCTCCCCCACTATGTCACCCCCTAATACTCTGTGGGCCCCCTTCCCCACTGTGTCATCCCCTAATACTCTGAGGACCCCCTTCCCCATTGTCACCCACTAATTCTCTGTGGGCCCCTTTCCCACTGTGTTACCCCCTAATGCTCTGTGGGCCCCCTTCCCCACTGTGTCATCCCCTAATACTCTGAGGACCCCCTTCTCCAGTCACCCACTAACATTCTGTGGGCCCCCTTTCCCATTTTCTCACCCCTTAAAATTCTGTGGGCCTCCTTTCCCACTGTGTCACCCCCTACTACTCTGATGGCCCCCTTCCCCACTGTCAACGACTAATATTCTGTGGGCCTCCTTTCCCACTGTGTCACCCCCTAATACTCTGTGGGCCCTCTTTCCCACTGTGTCACCCCCTACTACTCTGTGGGCCCTCTTTCCCACTGTGTCACCCCCTAATGCTCTGAGGGACCCTTTCCCACTGTGTCACCCCCTAATACTCTGTGGGCCCCCTTTCCCACTGTGTCACCCCCTAATACTCTGAGGGCCCCCTCCCCACTGTGTCACCCCCTACTACTCTGAGGGACCCCTTCCCCACTGTGTCACCCCCTACTACTCTGAGGGCCCCCTTCCACACTGTCGTGTCACCCCCTAATACACTGAGGGCCCCCTTCCCCACTGTGTCACCCCCTAATACTCTGTGGGCCCCTTTCCCACTATGTCACACTCTAATGCTCTGTGGTCCCCCTTCCCCACTGTGTCACCCCCTAATACTCTGAGGGCCCCCTTCCCCAATGTGTCACCCCCTAATACTCTGAGGGCCCCCTTCCCCACTGTGTCACCCCCTAATACTCTGAGGGCCCCCTCCCCCACTATGTCACCCCCTAATACTCTGAGGGCCCCCTTCCCCACTGTGTCACCCCTTACTACTCTGGGGGCCCCCTTCCCCACTGTTACCCACTAATATTCTGTGGGCCCCTTTCCAACTGTGTCACCAACTAATACACTGAGGGCCCCCTTCCCCACTGTGTCACCCCCTAATTCTCTGAGGGCCCCCTTCCCCATTGTCACCCACTAATTCTCTGTGGGCCCCTTTCCCACTGTGTTACCCCCTAATGCTCTGTGGGCCCCCTTCCCCACTGTGTCATTCCCTAATACTCTGAGGACCCCCTTCCCCAGTCACCCACTAATACTCTGTGGGCCCCCTTTCCCACTTTGTCACCCCCTAAAACTCTGTGGGCCCCCTTTCCCACTGTCAACGACTAATATTCTTTGGGCCTCCTTTCCCACTGTGTCACCCCCTAATACTCTGTGGGCCCTCTTTCCCACTGTGTCACCCCCTACTACTCTGTGGGCCCTCTTTCCCACTGTGTCACCCCCTAATACTCTGAGGGCCCCCTTCCCCACTGTGTCACCCCCTAATACTCTGAGGGCCCCCTTCCCAACTGTCACCCACTAATTCTCTGAGGGCCCCCTTCCCCACTGTGTCACGCCTTACTACTCTGAGGGCCCCCTTCCCCAATGTGTCACCCCCTAATACTCTGAGGGCCCCCTTCCCAACTGTCACCCACTAATATTCTTTGCCCCCTTTCCCACTGTGTCACCCACTAATACTCTGTGGGCCCCCTTCCCCACTGTCACCCCCTAATACTCTGAGGACCCCTTTCCCCACTGTGTCACCCCCTAATACTCTGTGGGCCCCCTTCACCACTGTCACCCCGTAATGCTCTGTGGGCCCTCTTCCCCACTGTGTCACCCCCTAATACTCTGAAGGCCCCCTTCCCCACTGTGTCACCCCCTAATACTCTGAGGGCCCCCTTCCCCACTGTCACCCCCTAATACTCTGAGGGCCCCCTTCCCCACTGTGTCACCCCCTACTACTCTGAGGGCCCCCTTCCCCACTGTCACCCACTAATATTCTGTGGGCCCCCTTTCCCACTGTGTCATCCCCTAATACACTGATGGCTCCCTTCCCCACTGTTCCCACTAATACTCTGTGGGCTCTTTTCCCACTATGTCACCCCCTAATGCTCTGTGGGCCCCCTTCCCCACTGTGTCACCCCCTAATACTCTGAGGGCCCCCTTCCCCACTGTGTCACCCCCTAATACTCTGAGGGCCCCCATCCCCACTGTCACCCCCTAATACTCTGAGGGCCCCCTTCCCCACTATGTCACCCCCTAATACTCTGAGGGCCC